>NC_081407.1:92643867-92930300 GCF_030272615.1 Cryptomeria japonica | reverse complement strand
TAGTTCTGCATAACCCGTACGGGTTATGTAGAACTATGGATAGTACTTTTGGTTTTTCAAAACCCGTGCGGGTTATGAAGAACTGTGAATAGTACATTTTGTTTTTCAAAACCCGTGCGGGTTATGAAGAACTATAAATAGTATTTTTTGTTTTTCAAAACCCGTGCGGGTTATGAAGAACTATAAATAGTATTTTTTGTTTTTCAAAACCCGTGCGAGTTATGAAGAACTATAAATAGTATTTTTTGTTTTTCAAAACCCGTGTGGGTTTTGGCTTGGTAAGAGGTTTGGAAAACGACCCTAAGGCTTGCAAGCCCATTTTCCCCCCTTTTTTGTTCCTTTACACGTTTTTTCATCCTCCCCCATGATTTCTTGACTTCATCGTCATCAGGTTTACAAATGATGAAGTGGGTATCTCTAAAATTACCGCCATAATCTCACACATCTTCTTAGTTTTCTTACCATATAAATTTTTTTAATTTCTGGACAACATTAGCTTAGTAAACTTTAATTTTCTTTATCAATGCCTTGACAGTCCTCACAGACATATGTCTACCATTTTTTTAATAAATTTTGATATACTTGATCAAATTCAAAATAAATTATATATTATTGTTCTACACTAGATTTTATACACTTTCAAAAAAAAAATTGCATTTTTGATCATTTTGATGCAAGTTATGCCCAGGGCACAAACAGGTACTGAATTTTCAGGATGGGGTCACTTCCAAAAATCATAAAAAATAAAATTCTCAACAAAAAATTACAAATAAATACACAACTTCTAGATCTCATTGTTACCTATCATCCTACCAAAGGGTTTTGAAAAATACTAAATCTAACTATATATTTTGTGTAGCACACGAAAACAGCTATGTTATATTTTTCTAAAAAATTCAGGAACAGTTTTCCGTGCATGAAAGGTTTGACCCTCTTAATCTAATCCAATTTTTTTAAAAATTAGTAGTTTAGAAACTAGATTCAGAGTACTATAATTATTATTCTTTTTTCAACTCCTAGTTTTGAGTGCATGACCTTCAAATAGCTCTTTGAAGTTCAGGTTTACCTGTTTTCAGAAAAAAAGTGGTCACTTATACCCCCCTTTTTGTTCTCCATCTTAGTGCACTTACCCTCTTATTATCTCATTATAATAGCTGATCTTGAAGAGATATTTCTTGTAAGGGGGCTAAAATAGATTTTGAGTGGCATTTCACTAGTCCAAATTTTAACAATATAGTATGAAGAAACATTTATTTTAAATACCTTTATACTAAATAGTTTCTCTTCAATGAGAAGATCTGTTAACAACAACCAGTAGATAGTTTTGAGATTAGAAATTGACATCAAATTTTTTTAAAACAATAAGATAATTTTAAAATTACAAATTGATTATACAACCAATTTGTAATGTGGATATTAGTTATATCCAAAGAAATTGGTTTTATTTGTACTCAATATTTTGGCAACATCAGAATTGTCAGTTACTAAAACTAAAAGACATACATAAGAAAGCATGTTAAATACAATTTTTTTAAAATAAAAATCCATTGATCCAAAAATTTAAAAGACCAACCCACCATCTATTGCAAAACAACTTGGACTTGGGATTTGCCTCATTACTAATGACTGCAAATTTATCATTTCAAAATTACAAAGCTTTAAAAACACATCAAGAAACAAGTCCTCATAAAATATGACTCTGCAAGTCATTAATTCTCAATTTGGAGTCAAATTTAATGTGAGCATAGGGGTTTTACTATTTACCTAGTATTTAAACAAACTACCTATATCTTTGTGTTAATTTTGAGAAGAAAGAAAAAGTGAAAAGAAATGTCCATACAATGTTATCTTCTATGAATGCCCTTTTCTGAATAAGTTTGTTAATATTGTGAGGTTCTACTTGGATGATTAAGCTTAATTGTCTAAAGAACAACTAATATATGAAATGTAATTGTAAAAATGCAAAAATGATGACATCTCTCTAAATCTATGTCAACACCTATCATTTTGCACGGAGCTACTTTACTCACATTGTTAGTAGCATTGAGCTTGGACTTATATAAATCTGGGTAAATATGAGGTTGTACTCCACTACCAGTTAGATACTTTCTCTTCTAAGTAACTTAGAAACAATATATAAAGTTTCATTTCCTTTTTAATATCCATTTTAAAGTTTGCTATTATTGGATTTCAATCAAAATATAAATAAAAAGTTAAATCTATTTTTCTTTAAAAACATTGGTTCATAAAAAATAGCAGTAAGATTAAGTGAAGAAGCATTCATCCTTTCCAAATTACCTTCTCTCGCAAAAGGTATAAATCAAGCACTTTCTTATTCAATATTTCAGCTTCTCTAACATTGGATTACATTTTTCAATGGTACATCATCAAGATGATATAACTTGCATTGAGATCATCTAATTGCTTACAAATTTATCATTTGCATATGAGAATAAAAATCTACAAATGCATAATATTAATGGCAGATGCTTATGATTTGCCTTATATAAAATGAAATTTCAGGGATGTAGGAACCCTTATATTGCAAAATGCCCTTGTTAAGATTTGTTGTCGATAGCAACATAGAGTGATTATTCATAGATGAAAAAAAATGGATGCAAATGTGCCATACATATCAAACAAATGAGAAAGTAATAAAATAATCGATTTCCCATCAAATCCAATTTACAGACTACAACATTTGAGGGACAGTAATATAATTGATTCAATCATCCAAAACTCCCAAAATGGCCTTCAATAGATATTGATGTATTCTAATTAAAAATAGATTGTTCTTCACAAAGAACAAGCAACAGGCATGCCTTAAATTAATGCCACAAACTTTTTGTCCCAGTTGGCCTACAAAAATGTGCCGGCAAGATTTGGATGTCTGAAAGGAAAAAAATGAATGACAGTGAGACTTATAATGTTCTCAAAGAAAAATCAATGTTTAACCATTGATCTTTGGACTCAGTAGTAAACCTAGGAACCGGTATACATTATTATCAAAGAGAAAAAGTATAAGGTGAATCCAAAATCACAATCATTTATTAATCTTCACAAAAGCCTACCAAACAGAAATACCCTACTGGAACAAGTAGCTTCGTGCAATTCTATGGGTGTTCGACATATCTTTAAGATAACCATGTGTTGTACTGTTGTTCATTTCATATAAATGTTAAAGAAGAAATTGTTACAATGGGCAACTCAAGTCTCCCTAATAATTTATTACAAAGTAACCCTAGAGGAATGTCGCAACAAGATTTGGTTTTGTGTAAAACAAAATGATATGGGAATTTACGATGCTTACAGGACAATTCCATGTCTGATTATTTATCTCATGATTCAACACTAAAAGATAGGGTCAACCAGTACACAATATTATAGAAAAAAAATTCATAGTTCAATCTACAATCACAACCGTTTATCAATCTTTACAAAAGGCTATCAATTGAAAAGGTCCCAGCTTACGACAATCCTAATGATGATTTGCATGCGTACAAAAATGAATATTTAAATTGCATGATGTTGAAACCCTAAAGCATCTAGAAATAGGAAAAGTTGCGCCCGTGGTAAAAAACCTCAAATCCTCGCAGATGGATTCATGATGTTAGAGCATATAAGAAGAAAGACGCATTTTATGAACGATTTGATTCTCAAGTTTGAGGCAATTATTGACCTGGTTCAAGGAGCTGCCAGTTTGAATAAATAATTGTTGGGAAGGACAATCTACGAGCCAGGGACCTTCAAAGCGGCGTCAGGATCTGTCAAACCCCATTCTGTCGAAAGATGCACTACGATATCCAGGCATTCAAAATGTTGATGAATCTTTCGTGTCTTAACTCTGTTGACTCAGGGTTAAGTTGCAGATCTATCAAAAAAAAAAAAAAAAAAACCCCTCCAATTACGGTTTGATGTATGTCCATACCTTGTTCCATAGCTCCAATTTTGGCCCGGGCAGGGAGGATGCTGGCAAACGTTGTGGAATTTTGCTTTACACCTGTCAATTGCATTTTCTTGAAAGTTTCTAAAGCCTTTTCGACGAATCCATTGCGTGCATATCGTGCGATCATGGCATTCCACGAAACCACATTTCTTTCAGGCATTTTTGTGCCTTGTCGATGCTTCCACATTTTGCATACATGTCTACCAAATCATTTCCAACTATAATAGCTAACAAAAGCCCTCCTTCCATTTTACTTTGGTGGATGTCTATACCCTATTCCCAAGCTCCCATTTTGGTACAGGCAGGGAGTATGCTTGCGAAAGTTGTGGAATTTGGATTTACCCTGCGATTTGCATTTCCTTGAAAGTCTCTAACGCCTTTCCAACAAATCCTTTTTGTGCATAACCACCGATCATTGCATTCCACGAGAACACATTTCTTTGCGGTATTCTGTCAAACAAGTCATTCGCCTCGTCTATGCTTCCACATCTTGGATACATGTCTACCACGGTTGTTGCAACTATGACATCTGACAAAATCCTTTACTTTAAGATAAATAGCATCATAGTATCATGCTCTCCCTCTTTAAAAATTAGTCCTGAGGTCGCGAGAACAAATCACGTTATCTCCATGAAGAAATGAATATGGAGTCTGTGTGTGGCTGCAACCATGGCGTCTCTCTATGGAAACGTGTCAAGGCTCTTCTGGTGTGTATTTTATGAAGATGCTACACAAGTTTTCAGACGAGGCTAGAGACATATGGACTCAGAAGCGAGGCACCTCGCCAATGACTTGGCCCAGGAAGGGAAGCCGGCTACTATGCGGCTCTCAGGCAGCATGATGCACATTGGTTGAGCCAAGCGGGAGCTTATTGAGAGTACCATGCGGTGGATAATCCATTACACCCGTCAAGGCGTGAGACGAGGAATGTTTCAGCAAATGAAAAACATGGAAAATTTAACGGTGGGGATGATTTCCATCGTCTTGCATCCCCTCTAAAAGAGTCTGAGCCTTTGATCTTCATAGTTAATCGAATTTGTTCATATAGAGTAGGCCTTCGACGTAATAAATGGAAGTAGAAAATTTTTAACTACAAATATGCCTAAATCTAGTGATACATTGCCTTATTATTTTCTAATAAATATAGGTGTATAATTGTAAGAATTATATTGGTTTCTATGAAATGCATAGATTTTAAAACATTTTTTTCATAAACTCTAAAAAATATCATTAACATTTTTTTCATAAATTCTAAAAAATGATATTTTTTAGATCTAAAATTTATTGAGTATGATTTTAATTTATAGATTTTTGAAGCTTTTAGACTCAATGGTGAGGTTCATTTTGCACCATGATTTATTCAACAAAAATTCCTACTAAAATACTCTCAAATTGAAAAGGGACTTATTTTAGATATAAAGCTTTTTTATCATGTAAGAGTCACACAATAGACTCAAGTAGTCAAGATCACTCGCAAAACCAAAAATAACTTTCCACGAGTATAAATATAAAATGTAATTACAATATAATGTCATCTACATAATGGATATGAAGAACCTTGCTTATATATAGGCAAGATGAAAGGTAGGACAATATATGATTATGACAAGTGTCACAATTTATATCACATGAGAGAGAAAAAGTAAAGACCTAAATACGCCTCACGTAAACTTAATTATGAAGAGGACCTAGATGGGAACTATTAGGTACTATATCTTGTTCATGCCAATAAATGATGGATGAGACCCATATGAGTTGGCCACTCCAAATGGAGCACTATAATGGAGGATATGAGTCGTCATGAGTTATGGGCTAAAGGATGCCTTTGTAGTTGCATTTACTATTTAGAGGGTAATTGAATGCACCCTTCCCATGTACATGTGAAGTCATTTGTTATTTTTACTGTTCTTAGAAGATACCCTTGAAGGCGGGTGTGAGGTTTTTGCATGACACTAGTTTTGGTGAACCATTTATGGTTTTGTCCTCTAAGTGCCTCTATATTGAAGGTATGAGATAGTGGTTATAAATAGTTTATTTTATAGGTGCACAAGTGTTGCTAGAGTGAAGAGAGTGTTAGTGTGTTGGATCTGTCTTCTTGTTAAACATTAATAAATACTCTTCCTTTTTCATATGAATTTTTTTTTATAGATTTTTTCCATGTAAATCTTGTATTTATATGGTTTATTAATTTAATTTTTATTGCCAAGTTTATGTAATCACATAAGCATTATATTGTAATCCTTGGATTTTTTTTATTTTTATTTTTCTAGATTTGTATATGTTTGTAAGAGATTTTATCACAATAGTTTCACCTTGTTTATCAATAATTTTTGTAGACGCCTAAAGTTAATGAAATTAATATTTAATTAATTTAGCCTTTTGGCATAATTAATTATGTTAGTCCTGTTTCTTCTTAAAATTAATTAAATTATATTTTAATTAATTTTATCACCTTAGCCTTATAATTAATCTATCAAAATTAATTATATCCAATTCTTCTAAAAATCATTTCAATCCCCAACCTTAGCTAATATTTCTTCTAAAAATCCTAATTAGTTAATTAATTCTAATCAATTAACTAATCCCTTGATTCCTACATATCACCCCTCTAATCTCATCATGTAGTCTAAGCATGATTATCATTTCCCCCAATTTTATATTCCTCCACTCATTCTCTATCCTCATGTCCCATCCTCCTAACTCGCCTACTTTCTCTCATAATCTCTCATTATCCCACCCAATCACCCCCCATAATCATTTGTACATCCCTAATCACCTTGATTAGGGATGAGTCAACTTTTTGTCATAAATGGCCTTCCCATCTCACCCTCCAACCTTAAATGCCACCCACTTTTTGTCCATTCAAGGAATGACAAATCCTTGCATATCCCCATGCCCCCTCTTCCCAAGGAATTTTTAATTAATTTATCATTTATTCTTCCCACACATCCTCTCATTTGAGAATTTTTAATTCCTCTTGTCCTCTCCCAAGGAATTTTATATTCCTTTCCTCTCTTCCCAAGGTACTTGGGAAACTCTTCCCCATGTACTTTAGAAGTGTGAAGACAAGAAATGCATTTATGGAAAATCTCTTGGATCTCCCACTTGTCCTCTCAAATTCTCTCCTACTCACTTTCAATCATAGCCATCCATTCCCCTTTCATCTTGGCCATCCATTTTGGGCCCCTCCAATCTATAAATTGGAGTCTCCACCATTCACAATCATATCCATCTTTTGCACATTGTTATGTTGTCACTACCAATAACAAAATCACCCATCCTACCTACATTATGCCTAAATATTGCATCACATAAGCCAAAACATCCCTCATATCATCAACATATCAATCACTTAGTGTGTAGTGGAGAGCGATACGCATCCCTTATCCAAAGGAGGAAATCAAGAGAAGGTCTTGGGTGCACACTTTCACTTCCTGATCAATTGGAGGAGGTGAAGAATCAAGGTGAAGCAACTTCATTTTTGTGTGTTTTATGCTTTATATTTTTAATTTGATATAGTATGTTTGTGATTTTGCTATCTCTGATTTCCTTACACTCAATTTCTTCTTGAGATTTCTTCAAATCTAGTAATGGTTGATACAAACTAACATTGTTATTCTTTTACTCTTTTAGTATGAATAAGGTTACAAGTAGTCAAACTTTCACAACCTTAACTTTTAATTAAGTTATATTTTCATTAATATAGTCTTATATATACAATTAAGTCATCCTAGGTGGCATCCAAGTATGTAGGACAAACTAGTGGTTAGTTTGTCATTATATTATGTTGTATTATTCTTGGAGACTTTTTGATTTTTTCCCTTTTGAACTAGCTTGTTAATCTCAAGTATAATAAAGTATTTGTAATATATTTCATATTATATTATTCTCTTGTGCAACTTATTTCTTTAAAAGTGGTATTGAAGCAGTCATCGATGAGGAGGAACCTCAAGGAGATCAGTCCAAACCGGTCAGCAAGAGTAAACACAACAGACACACATAGACATGATGGAGGCAATGCAGAACATATAGTTTTATTGTATGAAATTTGATTACAACAAACCGGTAACAACCGGGTTACAACATACTGACACATGGGCCTAGTAGAATAGGTCACACTAGGTACTTGAATCGAAAGATCTATCTTCTAGGCATAGTCTATCTCTAATTGATTCTAATTGATATTCAATTGATCCTGATTCATTACATTCTAAAGAATGATTATATATATATATATATATATATATATATATCCAAAGGATCCAGTTGGCCCAAAAGGGATCAAAACTTGAAGAACAAGACGTAACATGCAAAATGAATAAGGTCGACCTCCGCCAAGAGATTCCCCCGGAAAATCCAAAGGATGAAACATAGAAGGTCGACCACAGGCCAAGAAACATCGAGATCAACGTCCAAGACTCTGTAAGCTTTAGAATGGGTTCGGGTACATCACCAGAATAGGTCTCAAGCAATCGATAATCAAAGGAACAACTGGTAACAAGAAACTGTCATGGAAACCGGTAGCAATATCTTGCCAGAAAATGATCCAAATGAGATGTGGTTTGAAAGCAAGAAAGATGATCAAGTCTTCAAGTAGAATCCAACTCCACAGGATCCGGTGAGGCAAAACTGGGACAAACAGAAAGGAAAATTGAAACTGCAAACAAAATAGAAAAGAAAATATTTTTGGTTGATGCAAGATTGCTATGAACCGAGGATGCTCCTGCATCAGACATCCGGGGTTAATGAAAAGTGAGCCTCTCACTTTGCTGGGGTCAAAGGGAAACCAAGGCGGTACTCTACCTCTACCTGAGAAATCCAAGATGAATCTTCAACTGGTCTACTCTTCCACTTCACAAGATATTCTTTGTACTGACTGTTCTGGGTACTACGCCCAATCCTACTGTCCAAAATTTCTTCAATCTGATCTGGTTCCTTCCGGGGCAATTGTTTCTCAAGGTTTGCAACACTGTCCTCACTAAATTCTGGTTCATGGTATTCATGAAGATCTTCAATGTTGAATATAGGTGAAATACTTAAACTATCTGGTAGCTCCACTCCATATGCATTTCCAGAACTGAACTTCCTCAAAATATTATAGGGTCCAAACTTTTTCATCTACAACTTATTATAAGTTCCAATCAGGAATCTCTTTTTTCTCAAGTATACCATCACCTCATCGCCAACTTCAAATTCCTTATGTCTCCTCTTCTCATCTGCCTTCTCCTTATATTTTTTATTCATGTCTTCCAAATGCTATTTAACCTGAATATGCAATGCTGCCATGTGATCTGCAAAATCTTTTGCTTCTGAACTCGTCTGGTCTTCATTGCTAATGTCTCTCAATTCTGCTATTCCTTTAGGATGCACTCTGGTAACAATCTCAAAAGGTGTTTTTCTGGTACTTCTATTCACTGAATTATTATATGCAAACTCTGCTTGTGCAAGGATCAAATCCCAACTTTCAGTTTTATCTCCCACTAAACATCTCAACAAGTTTCCCAAACTCCGGTTAACTACTTTGGTTTGTCCGTTTGTGGATGAAAAGTAGAATTGAACTTCAAATTTGTCTTCATCTTCTTCCAAATTGTTCTCCAAAAATAGCCAACAAACTTAGTATCTCTGTCTGAAACTATGCTCTTAGGTAATCCATGCAATCTCACCACTTTTTTGAAAAAAAGGTCTGCTACATGCAATGCATATGATGTTTTCTTACAAGGTATGAAATGAGACATCTTTTAAAATCTATCCACTACCACAAATATAGAATCATTCCCTCTCGGTGTCTTAGGCAATCCAAGTACAAAATCCATGCTTATATCCTCCCAAGGTCTTATCGATACTGTCAAAGGTTTATACAATCTCACATTCTGACTACTACCTTTTGCAACTTGACAAAATTTACAACTCTGCACATATCTCTTAACATCCTTATGAATTTGGGGCCAAAAGTACTGCTCACTCACCAATGCAACTGTTTTATCAATGCCAAAATGTCCAGCTAAACCTCCACTATGTTTCTCTTTGATTAGGTTCTCTCTCATGGAACTCTTAGGTATGCATAACTGAACTCCCCTTAATAACATCCCATCCTGAATGAAATAATCCCACCATTTTCTCCTATCAACCATAACCGGTTCTCTACATGCTTTCCAAGGTTCTGCAAAATCCGAGTCTTCATCATACAAGGTCTTCAAATCTTCAAAACCTAATACTGTCACTCTCATCTCTGTCAATAAATTCCTTCTCCTACTCAATGCATCAACAAATTTGTTAGATTCCTACTTCTATGCTTCAACACAAAGGTGTAACTCTGCAAGAATTCTACCCATCTCATATGTCTTTGATTCAACTTACTCTGACTATTCAAATACTACAAAGCTTGATGTTTTGTATACAACACAAACTCCTTAGGCAACAAGTAATGTCTCCATTTCTTCAAGGCTTGAATTATGGTATAAAATTCCTGATCATACACTGAATATCTCTTTCGGGCATCATTCAATTTCTCCCTGAAATATGCTAGTGCTCTCCCTTCTTGACTCAAAACTGCTCCTATTGTTGTTCCACTAGCATCACAATCCACTTGAAATACCTTATTGATATCCGGTAAAGCCAACACGGGTTGCTCAGTCACTTTCTGTTTCAACAATTCAAAACTTTTATTTGCTTTGGTGGTTTGCTTGAATTTGTTCCGATCTCTCACGGTCTCAATCATACGGTTACAAACTGAATTGAAATTTCTTATAAACTTCCGGTAAAACCTAGCCAATCAATGAAATGATCTTACCTCTCCAATTCTTTCCGGTGTAGGCCACTCAATAATGGCTTTCACTTTCTCAAGGTCCATCTTTAAACCATCCTCAAATATCACAAAGCCCAAATAGACTAACTCATCCTTCATGAAAGTACACTTCTTGATATTGATCAACAACTTTTCTTCTCTCAACCTCTGCAAAACTTGTCTTAACTGCAACAAATGTTCCTCTTTTGTTCTACTGAAAATCAGAATGTCATCCAAATACACAATAACAAACTTACCCAGTACTTTCTTTAATACCTCATTCATCAGCCTCGTGAAAGTACTCAGTGCATTAGGTTATCCAAAAGGCATCACCAACCATTCATACAGTCCTTCATTTGTCTTAAATGTTGTCTTCCACTCATCACCTTCTTTGATCCTGATCTGATGATATCCACTCTTCAAATCTATGTTTGTAAAGTATTTTTCTCCACTCAAATAGTCCATTATGTCATCCATCATAGGCAAAGGAAACCGACATTTCACTGTGATCTTGTTTATTTCTCTTGATTTGACACACATCCTCCATTCTCCATTCTTCTTAGGTGCTAATACTATTGGTATTGCACAAGGGCTCAGACTTTCCCTAATCAAACCTTTCTTCAATAGCTCCTGCACTTGTCTATCCAGTTCTTTATTTTCTACCAATGTCAACCAGTGTGTAGCTTTGTTAGAAAAACTAGCTCTGGGAACCAAGTCCATGCAATGACTAATACTTCTAATAGGTGACAATCCATCAGGTACATTATCTGAAATGATGTCCTCATATTCCGTCAACAAATCTCTTATCTCTATTGGGTATTCTCCTTCCAGTTCCGGTATCCCAGTCTTCTTAGGAATTAAGGCAAAACACACAATCTCATGTCTCAGTCCATCAATGAATTTCCTTCCATCTACTAAACAAATTCTAGCATTCGTACATACTTCATTCTTCAAAGGTTCCTCCAAAAGTAACAAGGTTTGCTTCATCCCATTGTCACAATAGTGTATGTATTCTTCCTCCCATCATGTATTTCCTATCTATCAAACTGCCAAGGTCTTCCCAATTGTAATGGTGGGAAAATGGTGAATGATAGATCAAGAAGGAAACTACCCTTTCCCTCAAAGAGAGATGTGAATTTCGCTATGTATTATCATTCAAGCACTTTTCACCATGTTACATTAGAAAGAGAAGAGGATAATTCACTAGATTCAATCTCTCCATACAAAGATGGTAGATTGAATTCTGAATGAATTGGGAATGCTAAGTTGATCCCCTCTTCCTTGTTTGAAATGGAGAGGAATTGATTGAATTATGTAGTGCAAGAGTGACAAAGAATTGATAATAACTTGAGATCAGAATATGGGATGAAGTTGTGCACTTGGATTTGATAGTCAAATGTTGAGACAAAGTTGCCCAGACTGTGGTGGGAATGTACACGGTCCTCCAAAAAATCCACGAAATGAAAAAGGGTTTTTCCGTCTCTGCAAATGAAGCCCGAATCTAAAAGTACAGTTGCACACCTACAACCTACACACATAAAATAAGGAAAATGGGTTGGGATTGGGGGGTTTGCCTTTAGGTCAAACCCCAATTTTGGAATTAACCAAGTAATGAAAGAAAGTACTTGCAAGTAGATGTAAATGAAAGACTGAATTGTTAATCACCTCAAGGGAGGTTGTGATAACAGTGTTGATAGAAGTGCTTGTGTGGAATTGAATGTTGAAATCAATCTCCTCTTCAATAGTTAAATCCTTGACTTGAATGCAACACCTAGCCTTGGAGGGAGATTTGAGAATGCTCAATGTTAGAAAAGAATGCTTGAATGTTTGATCGTGTGTGCAACTTGAATCTCTCCAACTTCGACCTATCCAACTTATCAAATTTTCACTTTATGCAAATGAGAGGATGAATTCCCTTTAAATACATGTTAGTATATTTGAATTTTGTCATGGGCCAACATCAAGGGAGTTTTTACACCCGAGGCAGAACCAACAATGCAACCCTAGGAAGGGTCCTGCCCCAAAATAGGGCAAGGACAGGGGCGCCATGCCCCCATCCTAGGAGGACAAGGGCATCACACCCCTGTCCAAGGGGGGATAGTGGCACCATGCTCCTGTCCTACCCCTTTCTCCAGGGGAGTACGGATGGGGTGATGTAGAGGCCAAGAAAGAAGTTGTTTTTGCAAGCTGAGCAATCTTTGGTCTCTGATCAAGCTAGAGGATTTGAACTCGCATGCATGAGGACCCTAATGTAGTAAAAAATTGCTAGGATCACAATTTTATGACACTACACCAATAAAAGAAGACAAATATCCATAGGCATAATATCACACAAAACTTCATCATGATAATTCCCAATTTTCAATTTTACCAAACACTATTCACTTACTAACAACTTATGTTCATCTTAGGGTGTTTCTATAGGAGTTGAGAAAATACAACACCACAGGAGCCCAAATAATCTCTGCAAGCTGAAAAACCTGTTACAAGGAGAAGCAATGAAGCAAATCACAGAAGGAAAGAATACACAAGAAAATATGCTCCAAAAGATGAGAGCTCAATAATCTTGAAAATGTATTGTCAATAATAATCCTTCTTCATACAATGAAAAGAAAGAACTCAACCTTTAATAGGTCAAAAAACCCTAAAAGGGAAAACCTAGGTTTGCACATAATAATTAATTAAAACAATTAATTATATGCACCTAAAGTTAGCTTAAGTGTAAAAGAGGTAAAGGGAACTTAAATAATTAAACAAATAATATTTAATTAATCAAGTAAATACCCGAATACTCTAACACACCCCCCCCCTTAAGCTAGACTGAGGGAGAAGCTAAAACCTAGAACAGCTATTGAAAGCAATAAAGATGGGTCCCAACAACAAGGCCTGATCAGGTACCCAAATACAATGAAATCTCTATGAACTGGAGAAATAGAGAAAACCACGTGGGAACAAAACTCTACTTCAAAAAGAGATGAAAAATAATATCACTGAAGCATGAAGAACCTGCAAACTCTGTCGAAGAATAACTGCTGATTTGAAGAACATCCACTGAACTAGAACATGACTAGGTAGAGAAGACTATAATCTGCATGAGTGCCCTCAAATGACACTACTCGAATCAGGAGGCAAACAAGGCAAAAACAACTAAAATTGAAGATACAGATGGCATAAGAAACCAAAGCCTGAAGAGCTGATCAATCAAACCACGGAAGCAGTAGAACCAACAGGATAAACCTCCCCATAATGCAAAAGTGGGAGAGGGACAAGAACACTGAAAAGGATAGCCAAAAACAACTGCATGATGAAGAACCAAGAACATCAAAGATGCTGAGACACATCATCATGAGGTGAATGTCGTGGAAGGAACACTCACTTGACAAAGGAAGATGGAAAACAACAGGCAAACATCAACCCCCTCATGGCACTTGATCAATAGTGCATGTACAACAAGACACAAGATATGCAAGATTCCAAGTAAACAATGCATGATGGCACTTTATCTCAATGCATTTGTATAAATACAAGCTACAATGATAAGAAGACTGGAAATAGAAACAAGAATCAAAACAGAGACACCCTACTCAGAAAAGAGATCCTAGGACCTGAAACAACCACGATATCCACTAGAGTGCTGAAAAGAAAAAAACTGAATAAAATATGCATGGAGCAGAATCTGGAAATAAAACTTATATTTCTAGAAATTACATAGCACACGCTTTCTGAAAATATAAAGTTTTCAAAAAACAGAGGTCGGATGCTCATTCTACATCTCCTGGAGTGCAAAAACTAGACCTCACTTTGACTGAAAAAAAAACATAGTCAAACAGAAAAATTGGAAAAAATTACCAACACCATGAGGTTGGGCTCAGAACCAACTTTCCGACGCCTATTCGTTTTCGAAAAAACGACTCCGTATGCCCAAGATAAGGCCAAAAAACCAAACCCCCCCCTAAAAAAGCCAAAAAAGGGGTCTGGTGGCCAGTGGGTGGTATGGTGGCCAGGGAGCGGCGCTCCGGTGGCGGCCTGGTGGCTCCCCAGTGGCTGGGCGATTGAGTCCGGGCGGCGCCCAAGCTTGGCGGCGGTTTTCGGCAGGCGGTGGAGCCAGCTGGGCGGTCGGGCGGCGGAGGAGGCCGGTGAGGGCCGGGCGGTGGGGGCCGCAGGTGGCGGTCGTGGGGTCGGCAGGGGCAAGGAGGTGGCAGTCGAGGAGTGGGAGGCCGTAGGCAGGTCGTCGGAGGTGGTCGGGCCAGAAGGAGGCCGGAAAACGGTGCTGTCAAGGGGGCCGGGGGCAGGTGGCCGTCGGCGGGGGCCGCAGAGGCTGGAAAACGACGCTGGCAAGGGGGTCGAGGGTAGGTGGCCACAGAGGCCGGACTGACAGGTCTGACAGGCATGTCAGTCCGATACCTTGCGGTACCCACAAACCCCAAAAAAAAAAAAAATTGTTTTAAAAAAAAAAAAAAAAAACTAACACCTTTTAGGCCTTTTTTTTTTTTTTACAAAAATTAAATTTCGGCTTGCATGTTGTAAAAAGGAAAAAAAAAGAAATTTGAAATTTTTTTCTCGATTTGCTTGCCAAGCTGTACGGCCTGGATCTGAGAAAAAAATGCTCCCAGAGGCTCAGGAACCAAAATAGGTCAAATTTTATATGACCATAGGGGTTTTCGGGCCTTCTAAGTATGATGGTGAGGTTCGTTTAGGTCCAAAGTGCTCAGAAAAAAAGCTCAAACCCTAGGTACATAAAAAATTCCTGAAACCCCAGATCTGCTTCCAAAGCCAAAAATCTCAAAACAAGAACAAGTAGCTGCAGATCTGAAGCTCTGATACCATATAGGAGTTGAGAAAATACAACGCCATAGGAGCCCAAATAATCTCTGCAAGCTGAAAAACTTGTTACAAGAAGAAGCAATGAAGCAAATCATAGAAGGAAAGAATACATAGGAAAAATATGCTCCAAAAGATGAGAGCTCAATAATCTCCAAAATGTATTGTCAATAATAATCCTTCTTCATACAATGAAAAGAAAGAACTCAACCTTTAATAGGTCAAGAAACCCTAAAAGGGAAAATCTAGGTTTGCACATAATAATTAATTAAAATAATTAATTATATGCACCTAAAGTTAGCTTAAGTGTAAAAGAGATAAAGGGAACTTAAATAATTAAACAAATAATGTTTAATTAATCAAGTAAATACCCGAATACTCTAACAGTTTCAATCTCTCTAATTTCAACTTGTTCACCATCTCTTCTGAAACAAGATTATCTAAACTACCACTATCAATAACAACTTTGCAACACTTACCAGATACCTTACATCTGGTCTTGAACAGGTTCTTCCTCTGCAAGGGTTCTTCATCTCCTCCGGTATGACACAAATCTCTCCTCATCATCAAAAGTTCTCCATCTTCCGATTTATTGTCAAATCCGGTGGGGTTTTCTTCCACCACTGCTTCTCTTCTGGTAGCCTCTATCTTCTTACATTCAAACATACAGTGTCCTTCTCCTCCACATTTAAAGCAGGTTCATCTAAATGTCCTCTTGTCTTGTCTTCCAAAGTTCTCATTCCGGTAACCATCTGGTTCTCTCCTCCGATAGAAATTTCTATCATCCTTCTGGTATGAATTACCTTATTTTCTCACTTCCTTATCCTTGTTTTGATCTGAACTGGTTCCTTTCTTCTGGTATATCCTCTTCCTCCTTGAAATCTTCCTCCGGTAAACCTTCCACCTCTACTTCTTTGTCTCTGCTCATGTCTTTTATTCAATTTATCTTCAGCCTTTAGTGCATATTGGTAAGCCTCTTCAACACTCTCCAATTTGATCATACTGAGTTCATCTTGTATAGACATTCGCAATCCGTTCAAATATCTTGCAATTTGTTCAACTTCATCATCAACATGTCCCGATCTAATGTTCAATTTGTAAAATGCTTCGGTTTACTCCTTCACACTAGATTCCTTGTCTCAGATTCTGCAATTTCTGGAACAAATCCACTTGATAATTCGTCAGGACAAACTTTGATTTCAACTTAGCAATCATCCTATCGCATGTCTTAATCTTTTCTTTACCTCTTCTTTGTCTATCAGTTTGCAAATACTCCCACCAAAGAGATGCATGACTTTTCAATCGAGTACATGCATATTTCACCTTCCTCTTTTCTGCAGTGTTTGCAAAATCAAAATACTTCTCCATCTCTGAGATCCAATCCATCAATTCATCTTAATCTAACTTCCCATCATATTTCAGTGGGGTAAAATGAGGTGTAGTGTTCACCCTATTCAAAACTCTTAATACCCTTTCTTCAACCGGATCAACTACCGATAGGTTCACTTGTTCTGTCGGGGCTTCTTCTCCTTCATCTTCACTTACATCTTCAATATGTCGGCCTCTTCTCTGGGTTGTCTCCACAGCTTCTAACCGGGTTGCTATTCCTCACAACATCTCCATCAGAACAGGCTCTGCATTCCCACGTGCTCCACCATTCCTAGTTCCTCTTCGCGTCATTGATTCATGCTAGTCCTCTGCAATTGCAGGTCGAATCCACAATCCGCCACCCTACAACAAAATTCAGGACACGCAACCTCTCGAACAAAACTTCGCTCTGATACCACTTGAAGCAGTCACCGATGAGGAGGGACCTCAAGGAGATCAATCCAAACCGATCATCAAGAGTAAACACAACGGACAGACACAAACATGATGGAGGCAATGCAGAACAAATAGTTTTATTGCATGAAATTTGATTACATCTAACCAGTAACAATCGAGTTACAACATACCGACACACAGGCCTAGTAGAATAGGTCACACCGGGAACTTGAATCGAAAGATCTATCTTCTAGGCACATTCTATCTCTTATTGATTCTAATTGATCTTCAATTGATCTTGATTCATTACATTCTAAAGCATGATTGCAAATATATATATCGATCCAAAGGATCTAGTCGGCCCAAAAGGGATCAAAACCCGAAGAACAATACCTAACTTGTATAATGAATAAGGTCGGCCTCCACCAAGAGATTCCTCCAGAAAATCCAAAGGATGAAACGTAGAAAGTCGGCCACACGCCAAGAAACATCGAGATCAACGTCCAAGGCTCTGCAAGCTTCGAAATGGGTTTCAGTAGATCACCAGAATAGGTCTCAGGCAACCGGTAATCAAAGGAATAACCGGTAACAAGAAACTGTCATGAAAACAGGTAGCGATATCTTGCCAGAAAGTGATACAAATGAGATGCAGTTTGAACGCAAGAAAGATGATCAAGTCTTCAAGTAGAATCCAACTCCATAGGATCCGGTGAGCCAAAACTAGGACACATAGAAAGGAAAATTGAAACTGCAAACAAAATAGAAAAGAAAATGTTTTTGGTTGATGCAAGATTGTCGTGAACCGGGGTTGCTCCTGCATCAAGTATCCTATCATTGTTGAAGATTGGCAGCATCAGTCATCACTTCTAGCCCGAGGAAGACAAATATGTAAGTAGTCTAATTGGCCTAATCAGCTTAGAGGAAGTGTTGATGCTATGGTCAGATTTCTTTGGGCCGACATAGACAACATAAATGTTGTGATAATATAATTATTGTGATATAATAATTATATTGATAATTATTGATAATATAGTAATTAAATTGATAATATAATTATATTATATAATTATTATATTATATTAATAATATTATAATTGGTGCCACTTGGAAGAGTGGCGTCCCTTGGTGAAGGGGCACCACAAAGGTATAAAGGAAGATTAAACTTCTCTCTTGAATGTGATAGAAAAATAACACACAATCTGCTATATTAAGAATAAGCAATGCTCAGGGGAGACAATCATGTATTGTCTATGGCTGGGAGGGCAAATCAGTATCTGTGGTTAATTGAGCACCATAAATTCAACATGATATCAGAATAGGTACGAAACCCGAGAAAAGGCGACCTTTGAAATCATTTTGACAACGATTCCATGATGAACAAAGGCGGTGATTCTAATTGAAGTAGAATGGAGAAAATATGGACAACGATTCATCCAAGTAAATTATCAATCAAACATAAACAATATGAAGAGTTTCCTATTTTAATAGAATCGGACCCACATAATATGAAATTCGGTGGTCAAAGAAACTAAAAAAAAAAATGCCATTGAATGAAGGCACAAATGGTATAGAAATCAAGCAGATTTAAGGATGACCGGAAGAGGCTACACGAAGAAGTGAATCACAAATCGAACCATCAACAAATAATCTTATTCTTTGAAGATTATAGTTTGCGGAGGTTGTCTTTCATACGATATTATCTTTTTTTAGCAGTGACTTAATACTACGTGGCTGATTAATAAATTGATTGGCATCGATTTTGACTAACTAAAAGGCATAAGTTTTATTCAACAATCAGTTTCTAAATCAAAGGAGGTGTGAAGAAAAAATTGTGGTTAAAAAGAGATGACTTTTGTCATAAAACATGTGTTAAATATATATATATATATATATATATATATATATATATATATATATATATATATATATATATATATAAAGACACGATAGGAAGGTGTAGGGTGTGTAGATTAGAATGATAAAAGAATAGTTCAGAAAAGAGAAATATCTTTAGATGTATATATGCTGAAAAATCATTATATTCATTTGAATTAAAAAAAGAGTGTTGAAGGAATAATTCTATGAAGTGTTGAGTGCAAGTATTAAAAAGATAATTTCAAAGTACACGAGGTGTGAATAAAAAGGGTATAATGTTGTGAATATAAATCTTGAAGTGTAGAGTGTTGTGTGCAGGTAGAAAGTGGTAACAACAGATATATCAATATATATACCAGATTTATATGACAAATTTATTTTCAAATTTATGAAGAAGACATCTTTGAAGATGTAGGTTTAAAGTAGAAGTGTTGGAAATGTTGTCATTGATGTCAAAAGAGCGAAGAGGAATTTATCATTAGTGACAAATGATTGTTGCAGATTGATAGATTTTGTCATTGATATTAAAGATGGGATTGTATATGTAAGGTTATTTAAATGGATGTCATCATTATCATTGATAACAAATGAGATCTTTGTGAACAGTGAGAAGATGAATGAAGATTGTTATACTTAATGTTGGAGGAAGAATGGACAAACTAAAAGATCATTATGGAAATGGAAGCCTTCAAAAGTGGGCTACATAATTTAAGACAAAGACGACCTACCAGATTTGTTTGACCAGACAAGACTATGTGATCGGATTTTGACGAAGATAACAACTCTCATTATGCAGTGATTAAACAAGGCATATTATAAGGCATTAGTGATTAGTGAATTATAGAAGCAATGACTACAATGATGTTCGATTAAGAAAGATGATAACAATGACTAATTACAGAGATTGCATTTAAGGGTGGATGAGCTTGATACATCTTGTGAGGAAGCATCACAGGCTGCTGCCATGAAAATGAGTTGGTGGCTCGAGGTGTCTCTTCGAAGAGGAAGAATCAATTGTCAGAGGGAGCCTGACATTTCAGCTTCAGAAGAAACCTTGGACAAGGAGGTCAGAAGGTTGATATCAGGTTCAGAGGGAGTCACGTTAATGTTTTTTTATAAGCTTGGTATGGTGGAGAATGAAGCCCTAGCTGAGATTGAGTCTAAGCATCATTGATCTATTTATATACTAAATCATTCTTCTCTTTGAGAGAGAAGTTTAAAGTGTAAACTCTTGTTAATGCATTTCTCTTTGAGAAAGACTTGAGGTGTAAGCCCTTATCTCCACCCTCTGATATGGTTCATGGTGGATGTCATGTGTGTGACACCATGACAACACCACATGAGAGAGTTTGTGGTGGTTTTTCTTGTACTTGTGTGTTCACCCTCTGGATGAGCCATGGTGAATATCATTGTGAGGTGACAATCTCACAATGATGAACACTTGTGCATCTTACCATCATTGTGAGGAGACAATCTCAGAATAATGGTTGATATCTCGTGAGGTGATATCTATGGATAGCCATAATGGTGGATAATACGTGAGGAGATATCTATATATAAGCCATAATGGTGGATATAACGTGAGGTGATATTTATGGATAATCCATAATGGTTAATATCACGATGAGGTAATATCTCTTTTTTCACCATCTATGGGAGTAGCCATGATGGTCAAACATCACGATGAGGTAATATGCTATCATGATGAGATGATAAGATTCTTTCATACACATGAGTGTAGTCATTGTGTTAGTCGTCATGATGAGGTGATATGACTTGTAAATATCAAGAAGGATTTTGTGGAGGGGAAAAAGCGAGACCGGGTGACTAGGACCTAATCTCATTTTGCCAACACATTGGGAATACGAAAGAGCCTAGGGAGATAGCTCACTTTGGCTACTTCTTGTGAGAAAGAGATATCCAAGGATTGTCTCTTAGGATTTCTATTCCTCTTGTTGCATATGAAGATAAGATGTGAAGGATTGATCAACTAGACTAGGAGATAAACAATGAAGCATATATGAACTGAAATTGCAGAAACTCACAGATTTGAAACTGAGATATAGAAAGAAGAGAAGGGGAGGAATATGGATGTGTACTTGATGCTAAAAACTAAGCCAAACTAACTAGGAACATGGCGCCATGCCCCTATCCTCGATAATCTGACAGAAGCTGCAACTTAAGGGTTGAAATATTGAGATCTTGAGCCTGCACCCTATCAAAAATCATTGAATTTGAGGGGGACCAGGGTGCCACGCCCCTGTCCTGGGTAGGACGAGTACACCACACCACTATCCCTAATAGATTTGGGGTAGTATGAGACTTTTGGGTTGTCCATGTGCCTTCTACTGATTTGGGAAGCCTTTCAAGTACCTGTTTTTGCACCTGCAACTGAAAAGAGAGGGGGTTTGGGTGGCTATAGGGCTTTGCCTTAGTCAAAAACCTATGTTGGTATTTCCACCTCCACAAATAGCCAATTTGTATAGTAAAATAGTGTGTGCAAGAATCTTGTGTGTGTGAAAGACCCTAGGATGAATGCAAACAATCTAGAGCAACCTTAAAGAGAACCCTAAATGCTTGTAATTGACAAAGTAAATGCTCTAAATCAATGATGCAAAGTGATCTAAAGCATGAATGTAAATATTTAAATTTATGTAATGAAGCTCATATAAAGACATGAAAACAACATGAAACCATACCCAACCCCTAAGGGACGGGTACAAGCCAATCGTTAGTCGGTGATCTCCTACTATTCTTCAATGTCTTCAAGGCTCCTAATTGATGATGAATGCTTGGAAAATACTTTATGAATGCTTGATGAATGTTCTTGAATGTTTATGAAGACTCCACATAGGCTTCTCTTTCACTACATAGAAGGCTCCTTGTGCTTGCTTTGCCAAAACTTCCTTGTTCTTGGATCTTAGTTCCTAGTTTTTATTCAAATGAAGAAAGACAACTCTTATGTATGAAACCCTAGATCTTAATTTCATCTTTAGGCCGACCTAGGATTTGAATTTTATGCCAATCTTTTGAGGTTAAGAATTATAATATCATAGAATTATGCTCCCGAAATTTCAAGAAAAATGTCGGGGGCCATGTTTCACTTGCGCATGGTCCGACCAACTTTTCACCAAATTTTTAGGGCCATTAGATATGATGATATTAGAGCGAATCCCAAAGTTACAACTGATTTTGAGATGCTTTTTATATGTGAAATCGGGCCTTAAAGGTCAAATAAGACATAATTAGGGTTTATGATTTAATGATTTATTGGAGGAATAAAATAAAAAGGGGCACACTTAGGGTAAAGGGCCCAATTTTATGATGTGGGTAGTGATGAAATATGACTTTATATTTAATTAAATTCTTAAAGGGAAATTACAACGCAAGATGCAAACACACTAAGGCGGGTGCTAAACTAAGCTTAGAATTGTACCACCCTAGCAAGGGTGTACAATTTACGACATTACATTTAGCCCCCACTTTAGCAGTCATATGACACTATGTGCATATCTAAGCTAAAGTAAAAAAATGCAAACATTCATGAAAAAGGATATATCCACAAGTTGTCGGATAAAGCCGCCAGCAGTATCTGCAGTACACAGTTAGGAACAACACCCTACAAAACCACATGTTAGATAAAATCACAAAATCAACTAAATTCTTACTAAAGAAGGTGATGAAAATTTGAGGGTAGCTATATGCCCCCCCCTATTTCTATTTGCCTAATTTAGTGAGTTGAAATAGGGTATTATGTTTACCACATCGAATTGTGAAAGAAGATTGATGACAAATGCTCACAACAAGATCTGATACACGATCAAAAAGTAATGGAGAATCATTTGTTAAGAAAGAGGACTAAACCTCAATTCCAACACAACAAAGAGTGTGAGGATTTGAGATCTCTCTAACACAAGATGAAAGATTTAAATGGAAACAAATGTAAGAGGTATAATCCAAAAAGGCAACTCCATAAAGGAAATTGGAAAAGAACAGAGGATTGAAATGACATCAAAGAGACATTATTTATAGCAACACTCTTCTAAAAGAAGGAAAGAGATACTCATGAGGGACATGTGTGTTCACAAAATAGAAAGGTTTATTATAAAAGATACTACTCAATGAAGAAAATAAATTGATGAATGATCAAAGACTTCCAACACCAAGGAGGAGGTCCCAATTAAGGATATGTACTTAAGATCCCCATTAGGGATGCTTGTTCCAATATGAGAGAATGAATTCAAATTTGAATACACCTCTACAAATAAGAAATCCTTATAGAAGACACTACTTCACAAAGGGGAAATTTTAATCTCAAGAAGGAGAGATGTTTGAAATCACTCTTGCCCCCCATATATAGGGAGAAGAGATGATATAGAAATAGGCTATTATGTTGCTTCCAAAAGTATGATTGCACATGAAATTGTACCATCATGAATGACAATGACCCCCAGTAATTGAGCTACCCATGTCACATAATGATGAGCAACATAATAGCCATTAATGTTATTTGAATATGACATGTTAAATGTTCTACTATAAGTGAGATTAAAAACATGTACAAGATGATGCATGTTAAAAAGTCTTTAGAAAGAGAGAAGTTTATAGGAGAAGAATAGGCCACTAAGTCATACTTTTCCTGCACACAAGAAATCTTAGGAGAGGGATAAGTGTAATTCATTAGAGCCTTATTCCTAGAAGAAGGGATTTTAGAATGAGTAGAAGACAAAGTTAAATAAGTGAGATTAGAAATATTTTGAGATGATTCATAAAGAGATTTTTTCATCACCAAGATTTCCTTATGAGAGGGATGAGTGTTGAAAGAAGTAGAAGATGATTTAATTGAGGTGAGGTCATCATCACTACTAAATATAGCATTCACATTGAGAGATGGTCTTTTAGATGCTTTGGTAGGCTTAGAAGGATCATATCCAAGTCCAAATGAAGATTCATGTGTGTTATGTTCTAAAGGAATTTTAATTCCTTGTCCATTTGTGCCACAACCATTAACATCATAGCCACTTTTAGCTAAAATGTGAAAACCAAGATGACAAAGGGATGCCAAATTAGAAAGAGATGGTTGTGCCTCATAGGTCTTAGTGTTGAATAAATTAGAGGAAGGATTTGAACAATTATTTGAATTAGAAGCAGCCACAAAGTGGTTACTTAGTTGTTTAGACAAAGTGGGTTGCTCTTTAGGTTTCTCCTTAGAATTCTCCTTCTCAGTCTTAGATTTTTTCCAAGATACTCTATACTCTCCTACAAAAGTAGGGTTAAAGTATAGAGATCCCCAATCATCATCTGAGAGCACCTTTTCAGGAGAAAATATATCTTTGGGAGGAGATTCTGATTGAGTAGAAGAATTAGGAGTACTAGAAGGAACAAGATCATCAAAGGAAATAGATGTATTTGAACAAGTAGAAGTATTGGGAGAAGAATGAGAAGTAGTTGAACAAGAAGATCCAGATTTTAATGGTTCTTGAAGATTGGTATCAGCTAACAAGGTGTATGTCTTATTGTTATAAATGAACCTGACTTGCCTCTGCAAAATTGAGGGGACAACTTGCATGCTATGAATCTGCGGTCTCCCTAATAGAAGGTTATATGTCAAATTACCAGGCATGGCATGAATAGGTGAAGGTAAAATAACAAGACCTACCTTAACAGGCAAGGTTATGACACCTAAAAAAAAATTAGAAACATTATCAAAGCCTCGAATAGAAATAGAAGTAGGTTCGATGAGAGAACGACCCACATTAATCTTATCCAATAAGTCCACACCACAAACATTAAGGCCAAACCCATTGTCCACAAGGGTTCGTCTTATATCACTATCATTGATAATAACCATAATCATAAGGGGGTCATATTTATGTTGGATTTCATAAGAAGGTAACTCATCTTGTGTGAATACAATTTGAGCTTTGGGTTTATTTATAGGATTAATCAAAGAAGCCATGTTATTAGGTGTCACTGCGGGTGGGACATCTAAGTTTTTCAAAGAATCTTGTAACATCCCATGATAAGCAGGTGAAGTTTGAACCAATTTCCAAATAGAAATACTGGCAAGAGTAGCTTTAAGTTGTTCAATGAGATTATACTCCTTACTAAGAGTCTGTGATATATGAGGTGCTTGTGGAAGAGTAGGTTGAGAGGGAGAAACTAAAGTTGGGGTAATTGGAAGAGGATTAGGTTGCCTATTGTTTCTTGTGTTGTAGGTATGAGCAACCATATGATAACTCTCTTCGGTGATTTTCTTAGCATACTCATAAGGGCTCTTAGTAGGATAACCTCCTTGCACAATAATAACAGGTTTCTTAGGAGTGCAAAAATAATCATTATCTTAACCACCTTGAACGACTAAGATAGGCTTATGTTGAGAACTTTGAGAAGGACAAGCACCTTGAACTGTGAAGAGGGGTTTATTAGGTGTTTCATTCACATGTATCAAATTGATTGAAGATGGTTTAGGAATATCAAAGGTGTCCTTATGAATTTTAGAAGAATATTGGGCAAGATTGTTGGAAGGATTGTTGATAGTCTCTTCTTGCACTAAAATGTTATCATGGATAAGATAAATTTTAGGAGATAGACTAGAAGTAGGCATTGATGTTTTAGAAGGAAGAGTATTAGTAGGAAAGGTCATATCATCTTTTATTATCAAAGGATCTACATGGGGAATAGGCTCTCTAGGAGAAGGATCAACATTACTCTGTGAAGTTTCACCTTTGAGAGGGAGACCTTTGAAAGAGATGTTAGCAATCTCTTCTTGAACTAAGGTATCTTTATGAATAGAACCTAGTTGGGGATAAGGAGATGCCTTAACTTTAGAGGAAAAATGATTGTGATTCATGGAAGGTGAGATGCTATCAAGAGAGTTATCAATCATGATTTCATCCTCTTTGGCTAGGATTCTCTCATGGGGTAGAGCATAATCAACACCTTCTTCTAATGGTTCATCCCAAATAGTGGGGTCATTGAAAAAATTATTAGAAATATCTTGCACAAAGATTTCCTTATTGTTATTGCCAATTTTGGGAGAAGGGATAACATTGTTCATTAATTATTCATCCTTAGGAGGGAGAGCATCACTACATGTGTTTAAATCATCCTCTTTCCTCAAAATGTGTTCAATAGGATCTTTAGGGGAGAGAGCATTAAGGAAATTGATTATGATTTCATCTTCTTTTTCTAAGGCATCTTTATGGGTAAGACAAGCTTCGAGGCAAGGAGAAGCATTTCTCATTAATGCATCATCTCTAGTGGGAATTTTGTTGAAGTCAAAAGAGGAAATGCCATCACTAGGAAAAGTAGGGACAATACCATATCCTTGCACAAAATGAACATCATGAGGGGAATATTCTTTAGGAGGTAGATGTGCATCTTTCTCCAAAGATTTGAATGCTTAGGGAGGAGATCTTTGAAAGAAGTTCTCATAACCTCTTGTTGCACTAAGATGCCCCCATTGGTAAGACCAAATTTAGGAGAAGATAAGTCAATGTCCATCAATACCTTTTCACTTAGAGAGGCATCGTGTAGGGAAGGTAAGGTAACATTAAGAAAGGTGTTTATGATATCATCCTCTTCCTCTAAGATAGCTAGATGGGAAGGGCACATTTTAGGAGAATTGTCAAGATCACTCTTCAAATATTCATACTTAGAGCATGGGAGAATTTTGAAGGGATTGGTAACAACTCTTTTAGATACTAAAATTTTCTCATAGATAGGAGGAGGTTCTTTAATAGATGGAAAAATTGAAGAAAGGGAAGCTAACCCATTATCACATTTATGAAATGAATGCATCATAACTACAATTTTCCTCTTTCAAATGATAACATATGTAAAATAGAAGGAAATGTTCAATTTTAACCAATGCAAGCACTCTAAATGTTGATTTAGAAAATTAAATTTATCAGTGAAATGTGTTCCTAAATCAAATCTAAAATTAATGATCCAAATTAAGCTATCCACAAGTTCAATTTTGAATTGAAAAATTAGGGTTTTAACAAAAATTGACCTCTAAATTTTTGAAATTTGCAAGGAATTGAAACTTGTAAATGTAAATTTGAATTTGAAATAGAAAAAACACTGAGATCTAAGAACATAAATCAGAATTAAAGAAGATTGGATTCACGTCGGGTTCACCAAAATGTGGAAGGGAAAAAGCGAGACCGGGTGACTAGGACCTAATCTCACTTTTGCCAACACATTGGGAATACGAAAGAGCCTAGGGAGATAGCTCACTTTGGCTACTTCTTGTGAGAAAGTGAGATCCAAGTATTATCTCTTAGGTTTTCTATTCCTCTTGTTGCATATGAAGATAAGATGTGAAGGATTGATCAACTAGACTAGGAGATAAACAATCAAGCATATATGAACTGAAATTGCAGAAACTCACTGATCTGAAACTGAGATACTGAAAGAAGAGAAGGGGGAGGAATATGGATGTGTACCCAATGCTAAAAAATTGATCCAAACTGACCAGGACTAGGGTGCCACGCCCCTGTCCTTGATAATCTGACAGAAAGCTGCAACTGAAGGGCTGAGATCCTGAGCTTGCACCCTGTCAAAAATCATTAAATTTGAGGGGGACTTGGGCACCAAGCCCTTGTCCTGGGCAGGAATAGGGCACCATGCCCCTGTCCTTGATCGATTTGGGGTAGTGTGAGACTTCTGGGATGTCCTTGTGCCTTCTGTTGATCCGGAAGCCTTTCAGGTACCTGTTTCTACACCTGCAACTGAAAAGAGAGGGGTTTGGGTGGATATAGGGCTTTGCCTTGGTCAAAACCCTATCTTGGTGATTTTTACCTCCACAAATAGCCGATTTGTATGGTAAAATAGTGTGTGCAGGAACCTTGTGCATGTGCAAGACCCTAGGATGAATGCAAACAATCTAGAGCAACCCTAAAGAGTAAACCTTAAATGCTTGTAATTGACAAAGTAAATGCTCTAAATAAATGATGCAAAGTGATCTAAATAATGAATGTAAATATGTAAATTGATGTAATGAAGCTCATATAAAGACATGAAAACAACATGAAACCATACCCAACCCCTAAGGGAGGGGTACAAGCCAATCGTCAGTCGGTGATCTCCTATTATTCTTCAATATCTTCAAGGCTCCTAATTGATGATGAATGCCTCACAAATACTTGATGAATGCTTGACAAGTGTTGTTGAATGTTGTTGAAGACTCCACATAGGCTTCTCTTTCACTACATAGAAGGCTCCTTGTGCTTGCTTCGCCAAAACTTCCTTGTTCTTGGATCTTAGTTCCTAGTTTTTCTTCAAATGAAGAAAGAGAGCTCTTATGTATGAAACCCTCGATCTTAATTTCATCTTTAGGCTGACCTAGGATTTGAATTTCCCACCAATGTTTTGGGGTCAAGCATTATATATCATAGAATTATGCTCCCGAAATTTCTGGAAAAATGTCGGGGACCATGTTGCACTTGCACATGGTCCAACCAACTTTTCACCAATTTTTCAAGGTTGTTAGATATGATGATGATATTAGAGAGAATCCCAAAGTTACAACTGATTTCGAGATGTTTTGATATGCAAAATTGGGCCTTAAAGGTTGAAATAAGCCATAATTAGTGTTTATGATTTAATGATTTATTGGAGGAATAAAATAAAAAGGGGCACACTTAGGGTAAAGGGCCCAATTTTATGATGTGGGCAGTGATGAAATATGACTTTAGATTTAATTTAATTAATTAATTAAATGCTTAAAAGGAAATTACAATGCAAGATGCAAACACACTAAGGCGGGTGCTAAACTAAGCGTAGAATTGTACCACCCTAGCAAGGGTGTACAATTTACGACGCTACAGATTCCTCCCTAGCTAAGAGGGAGTGTTGATGATGTTAAAACTAAGGTCGGATCCTTCAAAGGGCCAACTCATAAATATGCAAGTAGTCATTCAGCTTTGCATATTTAATATATGCCTCTCTTGTCCATTTTGGATCTACCCTATGAGAATAGCCATTGTGGTTGACATCTCGATGAGGTGATATGTTTTGTGCAGCTGGAAGTATCCTCCCTAGCTGAGAGGGAGTGTTGAATATTGGCAGCACCGGTAATCACTTCTAGCCTGAGGAAGACAAATATGTAAGTGGTCTAATCAACCTAATCGACTTAGAGGGATTGTTGATGCTATAGTTTGATTCCTTCAGGCCGACATAGACAACGCAAAGGTTGTGATAATATAATTATTATGATATAATAATTATATTGATAATTATTGATAATATCATT
Organism: Cryptomeria japonica; assembly: GCF_030272615.1. NCBI lineage: Eukaryota > Viridiplantae > Streptophyta > Pinopsida > Cupressales > Cupressaceae > Cryptomeria > Cryptomeria japonica. The sequence goes on along the minus strand of NC_081407.1, from coordinate 92,900,849 downwards.
ATTACATTATTATTGTGATTATATTGTATAATTATTATATTAATAATATTATAATTGGTGTCACTTGGAAGAGTAATGTCCCTTGCTGAAGGGGCACCACAAAAGGTATAAAGGAAGATTAAACTTCTCTCTTGAATGTGATAGAAAAATAACACACAATCTGTTATATTAAGAATAAGCAGTGCTTGGGGGAGACAATCATGTATTATCTGTGGCTGGGAGGGCAAATCAATGCCCGTGGTTAATCGAGCACCATAAATTCAACAATCATAACCCTAAATTTCATTCACTATTTTAAACATTTCTTTTAAGTTGAATTAGAATGACTGGGAATGAATTTCTTTACAAATACTAAAGTAAATTGTTTTCTTTATAAAAAGTTACGTTTAAAACTAAATGTTTAAATATCTATTATAACTATTATGTTTCAAAATCAAATGTTTTCTTTACATATATAAAATAAAAATAAAAAGAACAATAATAATAAAGTGTTTATATTTTATACATATAAAAATGCTTTTGAGGAAAAATAGTTTTTTATATAAATACATATCTTTTTATTTAGAAACTAAATGTCTTTTTAAAATGATACATTTTATTATAAAGTAATAATAACGAGAATAATCATGCATGAAATGCATAAGGGAATAATCACGCATGAAATGCATCAAGTGAATAATAATGCATAAAATGCATGAAGGAAATAATCATAAAATGCATGAAGGGGTTAATCACACATAAAATGCATGAAGGTAATAATCATAAAATGCATGAAGGGAATAATCATGAATAAAATGCATTAAGGGAATAATCATAAAATGCATGAAGGGAATTATCATGAAATGCATGAAGGAAATAATTATGAAATGCATGAAGGTAGGCTTTCTTATTTAAAAGGGGGAGTTTTCCAAATCATGGGAGGAGATAACAATTCATTATTTTTGCAAAATTATTTTACCAACAAAAGAACTTAGCCAAATTTTGGAGAGAAAAGCCCTCTTCTTGCTTGATTTTTGGATTTTGAAGAATGAATTAGTTTGTAAGGTAGATTTGAATGGGGTTTGTTGCATTGGAATAGGAATTGGGAAGTCTTCAATTTTGTCCAAGAATTGTACAAATTCGTTTGGTATGTTGGGAGTACTTTGCATTTTCATTTTGAAGAAAAATGAGGTAGAACTTCTCATATCTTCTTCATTTCTTCATCTTTTGAATTAAAATTTGTTGAAATTTGATTTTAGTGTGGTTTTAAGCATTCTCCCTCAAATATTTTCATTTGAATGATTATATTATTGGAATATTTCATATTTGGACAAGCATGGGTTTATATGGGGAAATGTTGCTAAACTTTCATTGGATTATGGGAAGGGAATTTTAAATGCATTTTTGTTTTGTTGGCTACATGGAGACCAATGGGTTCTCTCAGATTTTAGTTTTGAGTATTTTGGATTTTTAAGCTTTTTTTTGGTCCATTAATGGAGGATGGCCTCTTGGATTGGTTTTTATTCAAAAAGTGTAATTTGAGTGTTATGATATTATAGTTTAATGTGGATTTATATTATAAATTATTTTATTTGGTTGGATTTGAGTTTGTCTTCATATGGTTATGGTCATGCTAAGATAAACTTATAATTAACTAAAAGGGGTTAATCAATTTTAGTAAAATGATGTGTAATTCATGTACCTTAAGTATATAGTTTCAATTTTAATGCAACTAAATAAATCATTATAGATTCTTTAATCTATCTAAAAATTTATGGAAAAAAGGATTAATATCAATCTAAGAAATTAGCTTCAATGTCATCTACACAATTATTGACATGAAATAGTGGATATAGGCAACTATATAATATCATCATTTGATGCCCTACTTGTAGTGTGGATATTAAGAACAAGGATAGATAAATACAGAGGTACTTAAGTCAAAGTTGTTCTTCTAGTGTTTGATTCAAGAGTACTTTGTGTCAGTTAATGATGAACAACTCATTTAGACTTTAAGGTAGGGGACATAGATTAAAGTATCATTCCAAGGTAAAATTATATTACAATGATTCATGAACATGCTCATTATCATATATATTTGGATATCTTTATCTTATCAAGTATTTTTCTATTATTGACCCATGAGGAGTTGAGAATTAATTAGTATTTGAATCTTGCATGGTCCCAAGTTATTTTGTAAAGATTAATGTTCACCTATGGTTTTATATGCTTATACATGCTTCCTATGTTGGCATTTGATCATTTGGTCAACCAATAATATAATGTTTTGATGCAACCAATACTTGTTTGTAGATGAAAAGAGGTTAGATTTATGTATGATGACTATTTTGTATGTTTTCATTGATGACAACTATGTTTATTTAAGTCATCTAAGTCCTACAGTTCAATCGGCTAAACTTAACCGGTAAAGCAGAGACAGTTTCATCAAAACCGATAATTAGGACTTCAACCGGTAAATGACACAGTGTTACATTCCGACAACCAGTACATGAAAATCATGAAGATTGAGATGATGTGATTTTAAAGCAGCATTGAAGATTATCATATGAAGATATGTTAGTGACTGCATGTGCTGAATTGATCAGGTGAACGATATTTGCTTGACATAATAGATTAGTGGATGGAGACTTAACCGGTAGAGATGAAAATCACCCAGATCGGTAAAACCACACAAAATTGGATTTGTTATGTCGATGGCCGACATAACTAAAGCGTACAATGCAATATTGTCTAGTGCATTGAACCTAGAGAATTATAATAAGGTTCTAGGTGATGAGCAAATTTTGTATTTTTGATAGTGCGAAGATCAAAGGAGTTGAGAGATGAAGTCTTTGTGATGTTGTAATATTCTGAAGTGGATCTTATCAGACACAGAAGGTGTTATACTGAGATCATTTGTACTTGTTGTCTTCCTAATAGTTGTAGCAAGAAAATCCTCTTACAAGGTCACTCCTAACAGGGTGCAGTCAGATCCTAACAACTCCAATCATTAAATCCTCTAACCAGGTGACACGTTAACTTGTGTTTGAAAATCCTAGTAACTTGGGTAGCTCCTAACAAGGCTGGCCCTCATGGGACTTTTTGTAAAGCTCTTAACTAGGCTTAGACACTTCTAACAAGGTGTGCCCCTAATCGGGTGCTGTAGACCTTAACCGTTTAGATCTCTATACTGCAGATAGTGGATCTTGTGGGTACTAACTCCCACCATTGTTTTTCCCATTTGGGTTTTCCATGTATAAACTCTTGTGTCATGTGGTTTCTGCTTTATGTGGTGATTGCATACTTGGTGTTATTTCTTGCATGTCTATTGAATTTCAAGTTGGTGAAACTGATATTTAGTTTTGTATTGTTTTTACTATCATCGATTCACCCCCCCCCCTCTCAGTGCCTTATAAGTTCGTCATCCTCAATATTTTATGCTCTCTCTCTCATGCATGTTTGGAAGATGAATGAGACATTTTGTTGGATGATTAAACTCAAAAAAGAATGTAAAAATTGGCATGATAGAGTTGGTTTGATATTGTTTTAAATGCTTGACTTATATTGATTTGGATGCTTGATCCATGCCTTCTTAGGTGATCAAGGGATTGATGTTCATGTTGTGAGAAAATGGGAGAGATGCAAATGTGTGTAATGAAAGTCAAATGTGATTGATGCCTTGTGTGTAATCATGTGATTGTATTTGATCTCTTAGTATATGTGTACTAATTGATTCACTATGTTTCACACTCTCTTCCTGTAGCATCCTAAAATTGTGACACTTGCAATTTCGACCGCATTTCAGTCTTCACGATGGCGATGCAACACTAAACCTGAATGGAGACCCCGAAACTTGTCCACGACACCAAAAACTGCATTTTTCCAGTACCCTGCCTGATCCCTCCTTGCACCCTGCTATCCCGGGAGGTGGGACCAGAGCGCCCAGCGCCCTGGTCCTTCAGGACAAGGGCGTCCAACGCCCTGGTCCCTGGCCCTATTTTGGGCCCGGTCTCCTATGGGGCTTCGGGTCTTTTTGTTTGCAAATTGGAAAATAACATTTCTTGGTCGGCCTAAGGTCGGGAAAATCAGTCTATCAGCCCTAATTGACAAGTATATAAACTACATTTTCCTCTCCCATTTAGAGAGATGAAAAAAAGGCGGAAGCGATATTCAAACATTCAAGCATTCAAGCATTCAAGCATTCCTTCAAGCAATTGATCATTCTAAGTCTCCATTCAAGGCTAAGTGTTGCATTCAAGACAAGGATTCAACCATTGAAGAGGAGATCACATACTACAACATACAACATACAACAACATCTATACCTTCGCACATAAGGATACAAACATCCTTACAACAAGGTATTAGTACTTGTTTTGCATTACAATCATTTACATTTACAACATTTCTCATTTCTTGGTTAATTCCAAAACCAGGGTTTGACCTAAGGGCAAACCCCTAATCCCTAACCCCCCAATCGTCTTCGCTTTTCTGTGTGTAGGTTGCAGGTACACGGCTGAAATTGAAGATCTGGAATCCTTGTGCAAAGACGAACAGATCCTCCTTCATTTTGCGGATTTTTCGGAGGACCGTGTGCACGTCGAGCGCCATCGTCCCGTCAACTTTTGCTCAAATTTGTAGGACAGCGCCGTATCAACATTTTACTGCTAATTCCAGGTCTGCAGCTTCATCCTATATCCCTATCTCAGTTTATAAGCGAATCTTTCTCACTTTCTATGCATTCCTAGCTTGATCATTCTATGCACATTCTTTACAAAAGAGGGTAGCCTTGCTGTCTTAACCCTTGAAACTCATTTAGAATCCAATCTTGCATTGTGTGGGATTGGATCTTGTGGGTTTCAACCCCTCTTTTGAATGTAAAGTCTCCCCTAAGTGAAAACCGTCAACCCTAGTAACCTCCCTTCTCTCTCCTTGGAGTTAGAAGAGGGGAGAGCAACTAGGGTTCGATTATTTTCCGCTTTACACTTCCATATCATAGTACCAGTATATTAGTATCTTAGAATGTAGATACAATATATTGCATTATATTACATCACCCTACTAGTTTTGATTTGCTAGATGACCTCATGCAGGGTCAACAGTTCTTTGTGTCAGAAAGAACTTCAGAGAAGCACAATTGCTTTGTGGTTGGGCAAAAAGGCACTCTGGCAATGTTCTTGCCCATGGTGTGGTTGTGGGAGATAGATGTCAAAATCTCTTATTAAGATTATCATCAGCTATATGCAATATGTATTTTTATAATCAACCTTATAAATGAAATAATTTCCTTATGCTTGACTATCTCTTGGCTCATGTACTTTGACAATATGTCAAAATATAATTTTATGTCTTCGTTTTAATATATATTTGAGCAAGATGTGTCAATGTGTTCATAATTATATGTGATATTAAGTGTAATTATGTAATTTAATATTTTAAATAAATGGAGGCCCTTACATATCCACATACGATTTTGGCACTTGGAGGACAAGTATTTTCTACCTCAAGAGATAAAATCATGTAGTGTACATCTATCTCAATTTAGCAAAAAAAACTCTTTTTTTGGAGAGTTTTTTGAGGACATATTTAAGCCACTATAGTCTATATTTGAGGTCATTTGGAGTAGATTCAAAGGAATTCTTTTGAAATCAAGGTTTGCACCAAATTCACTCACAAGGTTGTAAAATCAATTATATTTTTTTTTCTCATTTTTGGAGTTTTGATCAAGTACATATTAAGGTCTATACAATCTATATTTGAGGTCATTTGATTCATGCTTGAGGAAGTTAGTGAAAAATTAAGGATTTTGCCAAATTTGCTCTCAAGGCTACATATCACCAAAAATTTTAAAGGTTTTTTTGATTTGTGAGATCTAGGGCTTAGTAAGTCATTGTAAATTTTTTAGATGATGTTAATTTTCTTTAGTAAGTTATTATGAAAACTATTTTGGTGGCATGATGATAGGGGATTCTATAAGAGGGATAGAAATGAATCATATCACTTTGAAAATACTCCTAACACAAAGGATCAATTAGTAGGGGACATGGATACCATAACCATGGATGATGTAAAGGAAGAGACAAAAAATAAAGAATGATATATTGACAAGGATGGAAGAAATATAGATGACAAGGTTTAAACAGATAACTTCTTACCCAAGGTTCTAGAGATTGACTTGAGAAAGGACACCACAAGGTTTGGAAAGAAAATCCATCTTCTAAATGACATGATGATTTTGGATTTGACTCAAATATAATGATTATCTGGTTCGAGAAAGGGTTACTCCCCTCGATTGATGACTATTGAGTCCCCCATGTCTATATTCTATTTCATTTTATTAGATAGGGCCCTCAGCTCGATGCATGCAGAGAACCCCCTATGAATTGCCTCATCAAACAAGTCATCATATAGCTATCTATTTAACTCCAAGTATGGATATGCAAAAGTTCAATGGCAAGGATCCAACCAATTAGCTTTTCCAAATGGAGTAGTTATTTGATCTTCTTCCTATTCTATGCCAACAAAAGGTTGCAATGTCATCCTTTGATTTGGAACTAAATTAATTAATTTAATATTATTATCTATGTGAAGAGAATAAAAATGAAGGATGTGTTGTCTTATGGTCTATTTTCTAAGAGGAACTCATTAAACATTACGGGGACAATCTTATGGATAGCTATTGCAACTGGCATATTGAATTAAAAAAAAAAGTTAGATTCAAAGAGTACATTCATTGATTCTAAAGTATTAAAGAGTGAAGAATGGTATAGAGAAAAAATTGAAAGATTTATGCATATGGGGTTTAAAGAACCATGTCAAATATGATGTATGTATATAATGCCCAAATTCTACCCCACACAATAATTATGATAAGATGAGTAGAGGAATTTTTTGGCCAATAGATGATATTTTTTTAATAAAAATAAGAGGTAGAAATACTTATACAAATCAAATTCTCATCCCACCAAATTGACTCAATAAATTGGCAAGAAGAGAGAAAATGGGTTATATTTTAATTGTAATAGCAAATATAGTAGATGACACAAATGTGGTAAAAATAAGTCATTTTATATTGAAGGGCCTAGTGAGGAAGAAGATAACGAGGAAGAAATGCTAGAGGTCAACAATGAACTAGATGGGGAATCAAGGGGTACTAAACCAAATATATTTTATCATACACTTTCTAGCATTAGCACTCCACAAACTCTTAAGGTAGTAGGTTTATTGAAGAAACAAAGAGTAATAGTCATAACAGGCTCAATAAGCACCCACAAAATCATAATAAAAAGTTAGAGACTGTTTGAATTCTTTATATATATTTAACTCCAAAATTTTAGGTCCTAATTGTAGATGGGTGTGTTAGGGGAAATTCCATAACATAGAATTATTTGTGCAAGTTTACCAAAATTTGGTATATATATTTGTTGTTGGTTGTTAGGGGAAATTCCATAACATAGAATTATTTGTGCAAGTTTACCAACTTGATTGCTCAATGTTCACTATCTCCATGATATATATTTGTTTTTGGTTGTTAGTGTTGGCATTACAATAGAAAGGAGATTGTTGGCATTTCAATAAGGATATTGAGAAGGTTGTTGGAGATTGTTGATATAACTTAAAAAGGATGATTACTGTCTTAATAATATTATTTTGTCATTGATGTCAAGAAATTGATTTTCTGATTCAGTATGATGTTGCCATATCTTGAGAAGTATGTGTTGATGAGTATTAGGAGGTCGATAAGTGACACAAAAAGAATGTGATAATAAAGGGGAGATATACGTTATTCAATGAGCAACTATTACCGAGTTAAACAATGATGAGATCATGTTGTTTTGATTGTTTTGATATCCTACACATGTTGTTGATTATAAGTTTAATATTGTATTATGTCACCGAGCAAGGAACCTAGTCGGTAAACCCTAAGGTTATCGATATCAGTTAACGAAGGCAAAATATCTACCGAGCGAAGTTCATTATTAACCCAGTAACAACCGAGTTATAATAGATCGCATTGGATGGATAAAAACATTATTTAATGAAGGATGTCAATGAGTTGGAGATGAATAAATGATTGGTTTGTCACGCAAGAAGTTTGTTAAGAATCTACGGAAATGAAAATATAGGAGGAAGATCTACAGCACAGATTGAACCGCAATAACCTAGCACAAGTTCCTAGGAAGGAATGCAAGTTCCAAGGCGAGGTAAAACATTTTCAGATCGAAGGATACATTGAACCTAGTCAAGTTTGATGATCTGATGGCTAAGATTGATCATGGGAAATGTGATCAAGGAGATTAAGCGGTCAGAAATTGTTTATAAATAAGGAATTGTTGATAAACACTACATGCGAGCAAATGTATGCACAGTGATGCTACAGGAATGTTTACCGAGCTCATATGCTTGAAGATCTGATTGAAGAATAGATTGAGAAGCCCAACAAGCACATCAAGGGATTAGATAAGTCTTATGAAAATACAGGAGGAAGATCTACAACATAGATTGAGCCGCAATAACCTAGCACAAGTTCCTAGGAAGGAATGCAAGTTCCAAGGCGAGGTAAAACATTTTTAGATCGAAGGATACATTGAACCTAGTCAAGTTTGATGATCTGATGGCTAAGATTGATCATGGGAAATGTGATCAAGGAGATTAAGCGGTCAAAAATTGTTTATAAATAAGGAATTGTTGATAAACACTACATGCGAGCAAATGTATGCACAATGATGCTACAGGAAAGTTTACCGAGCTCAGATGCTTGAACATCTGATTGAAGAATATATTGAGAAGCCCAGCAAGCACATCAAGGGATTAGATAAGTCTTATGAAAATACTGGAGGAAGATCTATAGCACAGATTGAACCACAATAACCTAGCACAAGTTCCTAGGAAGGAATGCAAGTTCCAAGGTGAGGTAAAACATTTTCAAATCGAAGGATACATTGAACCTAGTCAAGTTTGATGATCTGATGGCTAAGATTGATCATGGGAAATGTGATCAAGGAGATTAAGCGGTCAGAAATTGTTTATAAATAAGGAATTGTTGATAAACACTACATGTGAGCAAATGTATGCACAGTGATGCTACATGAATGTTTACCGAGCTCAGATGCTTGAAGAATAGATTGAGAAGCCCAGCAAGCACATCAAGGGATTAGATAAGTCTTATGACAAGATTGTTTTGAGCAAATAAGAATCTGCTTTAGCATTTCAGATGTGAAGTTGCATATATATTTTATTACTGTTGTTTATTTTGTAAGTGACAGGAAATCTCTTAACTGAGTGGACCTAACAGTCTTATTTGTAAACCCTCTAGCAAGGTAACATTCTAAATGAGTGTTTGAAATCCTTTGAAAAGGTCACTTCTAACAAAGTGCAAGACTCTAACGAGTCTGAGGGAAATCCCTTAACCGGGTCACATCTAGCAATGTGTTTGTAATCTTTAACAAGATTTGCTTTTAACCGAGCATACTCTAGAAGGGTATATTTCTTAGTGGGTCCGAAATCCCATAGTGGTTTTTCCCTATTTGGGTTTCCATGTTAAATCTGGTGTTATATGTGTTGTGATGTTATCTGTTCATGAGTTTGAATGTTTTATAGTTTTGGTTATGTATTCTGAAGTATAAGCTACCGAGGTTGAATCTGTTGAATATATTGAAGATTAAGTTTGTATGATTCACCCCCCCCCCCCTCTCATCTTGTTTACTATTAGCATCTAGGGTTTACAATTGGTATCAGAGCTATGAACTCTAGAAGAAAAGTTTAAAGGTACTTGAGGCAAAGATCCAAAGATGTATAAAAGGGATGCACCAAAGCTGAACAAGTCAAGTTTCTCCACATGGCAGAAAAGGATGAAGCTGCACTTATCAGGAATTGGAGAATATGCAACATATTATTTGGAGAATGATTACATAGAAAATAGCACCAAACCGATGACCTTAGAAGAGATAAGGGCAAAGCAAGAACATATTCAAGCTATGACTGAAATAACATCAGCATTGACCGACTCAGAGTTTAATGATCTAGAAGGTTGTAATGATGCAAAAGCAATGTGGACCAAGCTCATATATGTGTATGGCGGTGATGAACATGTCCAAAGAAAAAAAGTAGATAGTCTAAGAGGAAAACTTGAATCCATGAGAATGAATGAAGGTGAGAACATAACCCAATACAGTACAAGGTTAAAGGAAATTGTCAATCAAATTAAAGGAGCAGGAGGAACTATTGAAGAAAAGGATGTAACAAGTAAGTTGTTGAGAACCCTTCTACCTGCTTATGCCATTCGAGTCTCTGCAATCAATGAATTAAGGTATGTACCAAACATGCAAGTCTCTTTGGATGCCACTATCGGTAAGCTACATGCATTTGAGTTAAGTAATTTTGATAACAGTGGTTCTTCAGTAAATAAAGTAGAATCTGCATTCAGTTCTTTTCATATTGGTGATTCTGATAACTATAATGATAGAATGAATAAGTATTCTGAAGGAAATCATAGTGGAGCAAGTGAGAGATTTCGTAAAAACATGGAAGAAGTACACAAACTGTATGAGGAGATTAGAAAGCAAGAAGAGTTTGAAGCACTATTGGCCAAAAGGTTACCAAGAGGCAAAGGTAAGTATAAAGGAAAGCTACCTTTAAAATGTTTCAATTGTGACAAAATAGGACATATGGCTTCTAACTTCCCTGACAAAGAATCTAGTGAGAAGAGAGAATACCGAGAAGACAGACATAAAGACAATCACTACAGATGACACCGAGACTTCAGAAGGAGAGACAAAAAGACATGCCTAGTAGCTGATGAGGAGTCCAACAATGATAAATCTGATGAAATTGATAAAGAGGAAGTTGTTTATGTGGCTATTAAAGATGGATCAGATGAAGAAAGGTATGAAGAAAAAGCCCTAATATCTCACATAAATAATAATGATTCTTGGATCATGGATAGTGGATGCTCACATCACATGACAGGTGATAAACACAACTTTGTTAAATTAGAAGACTATGATGGAGGATATGTAAGATTTGGTAATGATGCACCATGTTCGGTGAAAGGTAAAGGATCTATAACACTTCTTGACAATGATAAATGTGATGATGTATACTGGCTTGAAGGTTTGAAATACAATTTGTTGATTGTAGCACAGCTAAACAATACAAGATACTGAATAGAATTCCAGAAGGGATGTGTCAAAGTTCATGACAAACATGGAAAGCTGGCTGCTACCGAGACACAAACAAAAGGTAATACATTTCATCTTGACTCAACTCAGAACAAATGTCTGTATGCAAAAATAGAAGATACCTAGTTATGGCATAAAAGGTTTTGTCATGTAAATTTTGATAATCTGATCAAAATAAGTAAGAAGCACCGAGTAAGAAGTCTATCGAGCCTAGAAAAACCTGAGAATGCTATGTGTCGAGGATGCCAGATGGGTAAGATGACAAGATCAAGCTTTACAAGTAAGCCCTACACTTCTAAAGGAATTTTAGATCTAGCACACACTGATCTTTGTGGTCCCATGAAAGTTCAAAGTTATTATGGTGACAAATACTTCATATTATTTGTGGATGATTACTCAAGGATGATGTCAGTTATGGTTTTAAAAGAAAAATCAGAAGCTTTTCAAATGTTTAAATGGTACAAGGCAAGAGTTGAAAATGAAGCAGGAAGACAACTAAAATGTCTTAGATTTGATAGAGGAGGAGAATTCACTTCTGATGAATTTCACTTATTCTACAAGAATCATGGTATAAAAAGGCAAGTGTCTGCACTGAGAACACCTCACCAAAATGGGATAGCTGAGAGAAGAAATAGATCAATTGTAGATTGTGCCAGAACCCTGATGATAGAAAAGAGGGTACCTCAAACATTTTGGAGAGAAGCAATCAACATTGTTGTTTACACCCTGAACCGAGTACAACTGAAGAAAGGAACTATGAAGACACCATATGAAATCTGGTATGACAAGAAACCTAATTTAAGTTATTTTAAAATCTTTGGAAGTAGATGTTATGTTCACAAAGATGACAGGAATGGAAAGTTTGATCAGAAAGCGAGGAAGGAACATTTCTTGGTTATTCTTCTAGAAGTAAAGCACTTAAATGTCTGATCAAATCATCTAACAAAATAGTAGAAAGTGCAAATGTGAAAACTGATGAATTTGCAGAAAGAAATGATGAAGGAAATTCCAAAGAACCAGAAAATTATGAAGAATTTGTTTATGTTCAACCGAGAAGCCCTACCGAGAAAGTTGCTGAAGAAAATGAAGATAATATCCAGTTACCAAGTGATGAAGAAGATCATACAGAGCCTACTGAGCCTATATTAGCCAAATATGTCAAAAGAAATCATGCATCAAGTCAGATTATAGGAGATAAGGATGATCCAGTGATGACAAGGAACAAACTAAGACAGAACACATGTCTGATATCTGAATTTGAACCGAGAATAGTAAAAGAGGCATTTAACAATGAAGATTGGGTAAATGCTATGACAAAAGAGATTGATCAAATCAAGAAGAATGAAACTTGGACATTGGTCCCAAGACCGAAGGACAAAAATGTAATCAGTACAAAGTAGATTTTCAGAAACAAGCTAAATGAAAAAGGTGAGGTCATTCGGAACAAAGCAAGACTAGTTTGCAAAGGTTATGCTCAAGAAGAAGGAATAGATTATGGTGAGACTTTTGCACCTGTGGCTAGACTTGAGGGAGTAAGAACATTGTTGGCATATGCTGCTTTCAAAAATTTCAAGGTATATCAAATGGATGTTAAATCTGCATTTTTGAATGGTATACTAGAAGAAGAAGTTTATATTGAACAGCCTGAAGGATTTGTTGAAGACAAGAGTAAAGATCAGGTATGTAAATTAAACAAAGCCTTATATGGTTTGAAACAAGCACCTAGAGCATGGTATGAGCAACTGCACTCTTACTTGATCAAGATCGGATTTATAAGGACAAGTGAAAACAACAATATGTACATGAAGAATGATGAGGACAATGGAATACTGATCTCAGCCATATTTGTTGATGATATTATTTTTTGTGGAAATGATTCTCTATGCAAGAAATTTGGAAATGAAATGTGCAAATAATTTGAGATGTCATTAATCGGTGAGATAAAGTATTTTATAGGTTTACAAATACTGCAAATGAAAGATGAGATTTTCATTACTCAATTCAAGTACATAAAGGAAATCTTGAAGAAATTTGGAATGGAGGATTCTAAACCTGTAAGTACTCCTATGACTACTAACTGTAAACTATCAAAGAATGATGAATCTGCATCTGTTGATGAGACACTTTACTGATCTATGATTGGAAAGCTGCAATATGTTGTTCACAATAGGCCAGATATAGCACATGTAGTAGGAATAGTTGCAAGATTTTTTGTAGATCCCAAAGAAACCCATATGACAACAATCAAGAGAATTTTCAGATACCTGAGAGGCACTGAAGACTATGGCTTAGTATATGAAAAGAGGAATGGTTTTGATTTAAAAGTTTATACTGATGTTGATTGGGCAGGAAACATTGATGACTAGAAAAACACAAGTGGTGGAGCTTTCTTCTTGGGAGATAGACTAGTAAGTTGGCTTAGCAAGAAACAAGGATGCATTTCACAATCAACAGCTGAAGCTGAATATGTCGCTCCAGCATTGAATTGTACAAATATAGCATGGATCAAGCAACTATTGGAAGGTATAAATGAGAATGTTCCTGAGCCAGTAACTATATTATGTGATAATACTAGTGCCATTAACATTTCAAAGAATCTGGTAATGCACTCTAAGACAAAACATATCTCTATAAAGTATCATTATCTCAGAGAAGAAGTTCAAGAGAAGAAAGTTGTGCTGGAATATATTAGTTCAAAGGAGCAAATAGCAAACATATTCACAAAGCCACTCCGAAGGGACACTTTTGAGTATCTCAGAAGCAAGTTAGGGGTCCTACCCCTATCTTCTACTCACTGACAGAGTTCGGTGAAAGCATCAATTCGATGACTCTATCAAATATTATTTGTGGATTGATGTTGATTTACGCACTTTAGGAGGTTTTCTAAAGGTGTGCAGGAAATAGCAATTGGAGACAAGTTGCTATGACCGAGACTGAGATAATACATGTGTAACATAGCAAGGCAAATCACTTCACAGGGGAAGAAACCATGAATTAGCTTTGTTTCTTTTTGGCATTGTTGTCAAAGGGGGAGAAGACTAAATGGAGAAGTTAGACTGAATAGAGAAGATAACAGAAAACCAATGCCAGGGGGAGAAGACTTCAGGAGAAGGTTCGATCAGCTCAAGGATAACAGGAGAAGACTAAACAACAATCTGAATCCGAATCAGTTGGAACAAATCAAGTTGGTATTACCATTTAATTGTTGGTTTTGCCATCAATGCCAAAGGGGGAGATTGTTGGCATTTCAATAAGGATATTGAGAAGGTTGTTGGAGATTGTTGATATAACTAAAAAAGGATGATTACTGTCTTAATAATATTGTTTTGTCATTGATGACAAGAAATTGATTTTCTGATTCAGTATGATGTTGCCATATCTTGAGAAGTATGTGTTGATGAGTATTAGGAGGTCGGTAAGTGACATAGAAAGAATGTGATAATAAAGGGGAGATATAAGTTATTCAATGGGCAACTATTACCGAGTTAGACAATGATGAGATCATGTTGTTTTGATTTTTTTGATACCATACACATGTTGATTATAAATTTAATACTGTATTATGTCACCAAGAAAGGAACCTAGTCGGTAAACCCTAAGGTACCTAGTCGGTAAACCCTAAGGTTATCGATATCGGTTAACGAAGGCAGAATGTCTACCAAGCGAAGTTCAGTATTAATCGAGTAACAACCAAGTTATAATAGATCACATTGGATGGATAAAAACATTATTTAATGAAGGATGCTAATGAGCTGGAGATGAATAAATGATTGGTTTGTCGCTCAAGAAGTTTGTTAAGAATCTACGGCAATGAAAATACAGGAGGAAGATCTACAACACAGATTGAACCACAATAACCTAGCACAAGTTCCTAGGAAGGAATGCAAGTTCCAAGGTGAGGTAAAACATTTTCAAATCGAAGGATACATTGAACCTAGTCAAGTTTGATGATCTGATGGCTAAGATTGATCATGGGAAATGTGATCAAGGAGATTAAGCGGTCAGAAATTGTTTATAAATAAGGAATTGTTGATAAACACTACATGCGGACAAATGTATACACAGTGATGCTACATGAATGTTTACCGAGCTCAGAAGCTTGAAGATCTGATTGAAGAACAGATTGAGAAGCCCAGCAAGCCCATCAAGGGATTAGATAAGTCTTATGACAAGATTGTTTTGAGCAAATAAGAATCTGCTTTAGCATTTCAGATGTGAAGTTGCAGATATATTTTATTACTATTGTTTATTTTGTAAGTGACAGGAAATCTCTTAACCGAGTGGACCTAACAGTCTTATTTGTAAACCCTCTAGCAAGGTAACATTCTAAATGAGTGTTTGAAATCCTTTGAAAAGGTCACTTCTAACAAAGTGCAAGACTCTAACAAGTCTGAGGGAAATCCCTTAACCGGGTCACATCTAGCAATGTGTTTGTAATCTTTAATAGGATTTGCTTTTAACCGAGCATACTCTAGAAGGGTATATTTCTTAGTGGGTCTGAAATCCCACAATGGTTTTTCCCTATTTGGGTTTCCACATTAAATCTGGTGTTATATGTGTTGTGATGTTATCTGTTCATGAGTTTGAATGTCTTATAGTTTTGGTTATGTATTCTGAAGTATAAGCTATCGAGGTTGAATCTGTTGAATATATTGAAGATTAAGTTTGTATGATTCACCCCCCCCCCTCTCTCATCTTGTTTACTATTAGCATCAGAGCTTTATAGTTAGGTGAAATTCCATAACATAGAATTATTTGTACAAGTTTACCAATTGATTGCTCAATGTTCACTATCTCCATGGGTACCGAGCATGATTGACATGAATTTCCAAGAGTTATTCATACATTTTCACTCAGAGAGAAGGAAAATAAATTTGAGAATATTGCTTGAAAAATCTCCATAGATGGCAAGCTTTCATCAAATTTAATCAATGCTTAACAATGGGCTAGATGGTTTCCTTCCATAATTATTTTAATTGAAAGCATATCACTTAAATACTTTCAGACCACTAAATCTATAAGTAGCTGTAAAAAAGCATTCAATAGTTTTTGGAGAAATTCCAAGAGTATTGCCTTGTAAAAGAGACCATGATTATTTCATTTAATTAGGATCAAATAGCTAACCACTAATCATAGGTCTTATTGGTATCCATATGTACAAAAAAGTGAGATTGAGAAGATGGTTCAAGAGATGCTAGAGGCACACAAAATTAGACATATTTTTCAAAGTGCCTACTCCTCTCAAGTTGTAATAGTGTTCTTGATAATTGACAAATGAGTCCTAATTATAAAGAGATGAACAAAATAAACCATAAGTATTTTTTTTATTCCAATTGTGTGCGGGAAATGAGGGCGACATAAACATGAAAGTCAGTTTCAAAGTGTCCACACACCAATGAGACTCTTGGTGCAAGTTAATAGGAACTATATTGAATAGCTCAACTTACCAAGGGGTGTCCCATTGTTCTCTATCTCACAAGATCCCTGAAGTCAATGCCTTTTCTCTCAAATCACTGATCAAAGTGACTTAGGAATGACAACTCCAAGAACGAGTGATGTTTGATTATAAGCATGAATGCATTCCTAGATGTGTATGCTATTAAATTTATGATGATTAATATAGCATAAAGATGATGATAAGATTAGCTGATTATCCTAGCAATGATATACTAGTCTAACATGGATATGATATGATATTAAAAATGCTTCTAAATGCTTAGTGTGATTTAACAAAGAGAGGCTATATGATTAGCAAAATGATTATAAGTTTGATACACAAATATTTCTATATCAAAATGACAGAATGAGAGCTATATTTATAGGGGAAATAGGGAAATGGATGGCCAAGATTGGATAATCTTAACAAGGGCTAGGATTGAAATTTTATCAATCCATATTCACAATTCTCACCAATGAAATGGTGACAATTGTCAAAAAGAGGTTTCTTGAGAGGAGATGAAAGAAGCCTTAAATGCTTGAGAAGACATGAAGGTTACCTTAGGAGGTAAGGGTTAAGGTTAATTTAGAGTTATCCAATGGATAAAGCTTTTACCCAATGGGTAAACTCTTGTGCAATGGTTAAAGGGATAACCAAGGTTAAAGCCATGAATGCTTGATGAGACCCTTGGGTTAGATGAGGGTTGAGTTAGAGAGAAAGTCTCTAATCATGCAAGAAGGTTGAGTTAACCATTAATGGTTATGTAAGAGCCTTAAATGGTTTGGAAGACTTTGAGGGTTAACTTGTTGAGGACATAAAGCCTTTAATGGTTTTCAAAGGCTTTGGAGGCTTTGAGAAGTGACTTCTCTTTGCTTAGGAATGTGACAATAATTAGGAGATGGATTAGGCTAAATTGGAAGTGATTAGAAGAATCTAGAAGGGGTTAAAGAGGCAAGTGAGAGATGTAGGAAAATGCAAGTGGGTGGAGGAAATTTTAATTAAAATAAATTACTTTATTTCAATTAAATAGATGCAACTTGCATAAATACAAGTGGGAGATTTAAATTAATAAATTAGATTTATTTACTTGCAAGGATCAATTTAATTAAAAAGGGAGAAAGAGGAATTAATTAAATAAAGTGATTTATTTAATTGAAGGTTAGAAAAGGCTTAGGTGAACTTAATTAAATAAATTGAGTAATTCATTTAATCAAATAGATGAATATGAAGAATTTCATTAAATAGAGGAATGAGGTTAAAATGAATATTAAATATTCACTTAGGAAAGTGGTCAGATTTATATGTCCACACCAGCAATTGATACTTTGTCAGATTAACAAAATTTGGCATTATTTATTTAATGGTATTTGAACTATAATTTGGTTATCATCAAATTAATATTAGAGATGAGGATGTACATAAGACAACCTTTTGAATTCCATGAGAGCTAATATGGATTTTTAGTAATTCTTTTTGGTTTTAAAAATGCACCATCTACATGTCAAGTTTGATGAAATCTATCTTTAGTCCATTTTTGTAGATTTGTTTTTTTGGTATTTTCTTATGACATGTTTTTAATTAAAATAAGTAGAAAAACAAGGGTGTTTGCCCTTTATACAACAACCCGTATGTGGAAAAAAGAAAGTCAACAAAAAAAGGGTGCTAAGTCATAACAAATCTAGGTTGAACATGCCTTTAACAACAAGCTAGGAGACCATTGTTAAAAACTTGTCAAGCTAGCAACAACCCAAAACCCAACTGAAGAGTGGGGAGAAACAAACAAAAATTGACATGGAGGGGGAGGGGGGGGGGGGGAGAGACTTCCCCTTTCGCCTATGACAAATAACAATCCAGGCAATATTACTATTAGGAACATCAAAAGAAGGATCAAGCGGGGAGGTCCCTACAAAATTTCTTCTTACAACAACAACAGACTGTTGCTACAGAACAACATTATGATCAGAATCACCAGGAGCAGATCTCTGCTCCAAAACAGGAGCAACAGGTGAAGGAGCCTCATGGTCAAAGGAGGCCACATAAGTGGTAACGAGAGGGTCAACATAGGCTTCAACGAGAGTAAGAGGCACAACTGCATCCTAGGAGGATTCATCATCATCCTATGAGGAGTCATCAAAATCAAAATCAGAAGCTTTGATAGTCTAGTGATCAATAATAGTATCCTTCCACCAAGTAGCAACGCCTCTATGGCATGAGAGAAAAAACCTGAAGCTAAGTGGCCCATTGAGAAACATCTTCAACAACGAAAGGGGAGACCCTCATAATCTAATGATTGAGTCCATGACCTATCCTCAACCATAAGAACCACATTCCTAGGGAGAGACATAGAGATGGCAAAATTGATTAAAATTTGGGCAAAGGTAGAATGACCCATGGAAGACATGGAGTCATAAACCTTCAATAATTGGCCTAAAGAGTTACCAATGACCTCATAAGAAAAATGCTCCTAGAAATGAAGGGGAAGATTAGGAAGGAAAACCCATACCGAATGCACATTAAGTGGTTCAGTAAGAGGGTTGAAAGAAGTTGTCCAGGGTGTGTGTGTGTGTGTGTGTGTGTGTGTGTGTGTGTGTGTGTGTGTGTGTGAGAGAGAGAGAGAGAGAGAGAGAGAATTAACTCCCAAAACCAAGTAAGAATCGTGAAAAGAAGTAAAGGAAGTAATGAAAAAGCCTTTAGCACAAGGGTAGAACTCAATGCTAAGAGCAACCAAAGGCTTCTAGGAATCACTTACCCAACAATAAAGGTCCGGGAGAGAAGGCCAAAACCAAGCAAATCTGCATACCAATGCACAACGTTGGTAGAAATCAACATTATCCACAACATCCTAGCCACAAACCACCATGGGGGAGGTCTTGGCATATTGAAGAGGACAAATCCCCATGGGGGGATGAGAAATAGATCTAGCCACCAACAAAAGAAGAAGGTATGGGAGGGACCTTAGCACCCGCAATAGGCTCACCATCGGCAGCAGAGGCAACGACAATGTCACTAGATGGAGCAGCCATAGCTCTAACACCCATAGAACCATTACTGACAACAAAATGTAGCATAGGGGTGGGAGCATCAATCACTGATGTAGCAAAGATGGGTGATTTCAAAATATTATGGGTTAGAGTCTCTAATAGCGACGCAAGAGGCTCAAACATCTCCAACGACAAGCTTCTTCTTCTTTTTATGACATGTTACTAAACAAAAAATATTAGAAATAATACTTGCAACATGTCAATCAATTATTGGACATACCAAAGTTGTACCAATGTTTTTCTAAGCCATCTAAGTGTGTATTCAAAGTCAAAGAAGAGGAGTACCTCAATTATATTATTTCACATGAGGGATTCAAGGTGCACCCTCACATGATTGAGGCCATTGTAGAGTGGAAAATTCCTAGATCCTTAATAACCTCTAAGATTTCTTAGAACTCATAGGGTGCTATTATATATTTGTAAGAATTATGGTAGCATATCTTATGATAATTATTAGAAATAAATGTAAAAATTAGTGCAAAATATACCATTTCAAGGAGTGATCTCCAATAATCATAAAATAATATGCAAGTTTAGTATTTTGAAGTTATGATTATTTGGAAGACTTTTTTTCTTAATTGATAGTCTTAACTATGTAGGGACATGCCTCATCATCCTAAGCAAGTGGGATTAAGGTAGTAACTAAAATAATCTTGAGGTTAAGCTTTCTCTAAGTGCTTCACCTTATTATATTTAAAAAGAGAGTATTAGCGACTTGACATGCGTATATCCTTAGAAAAATATTATCCTAAATGCTTAGTAATTTTGGATTTATTTTTGATGAATTTTGTTTGTTCTTGTGTTGCATATTCAATTGGAAAATTCTTCCACTTATAGGTGTAATATCATAAATTATATACCTTAACAATTTCCCTTCCATTTTGGCACCTGCTTTGGTGTGATTTCCCCTACTTCATTTTAGTCCCAGTTATGCTCTATTCTACTCTAAAACTTCATTGTTAATCCCACAACTTAATCATCATTAAATGCCAAAATTAGGGCCATATCCTATATCACAAACCTTGACACTCATGTTTCCCTTTCAGAGAGATAACTTTGGAGGACTAGGATGCACACCTCCTTAGTCCTTCCAAAATCTCTCAAAAAGGTGTGAAATTTCACAATTGACCTTTAGATTTTGAAATATGGCCTCAATCTTTGTATCTAATTGTTATTTGTGAGCCTATCTTTGAAATAAACCTTGTGATCCCTATATAAATAACATATTTTATCCTTAATTAAAATAGAGAACATTACAATCCAATTCACATCTAGAGCAATCAAGGAGAAACAAGCTACAAGTACTTCAAATATGCAACATCATCACAATGAAGCTACACTCAAGTATCGATTCATACCTTTCACTAACACTTACAAGAACTTGAGGAATATTACATCAAGCCTTTATGTGGAACTCTATGAGAGGGTTTCATACCTAAGGTAATATTTTCATTTCAACATTTCATCATTAATTTAGCATATGTCCTTGCGAGGGTACACACTTTATCTCTTATCATTGTGGAGGTGGGGACACCAACATCGGGTTTAAGTTAGGAAAACCCCTATACAACACAACCATTTTTCCTCATTTTTAGCTTTTACTATGATAGAGCAAACAATGATAGACAATTTCAAATTTTAAGAAGATAAAAAACCTTAATATATTTTTCACAGTACCCTTGTCCTACTACTTTGAGCCAATTTTTTGGGAGACATTATTTTAGAGCCTCTAAATTGCATTCATGCTCACCTTGTT
Source organism: Cryptomeria japonica (assembly GCF_030272615.1). Lineage (NCBI taxonomy): Eukaryota > Viridiplantae > Streptophyta > Pinopsida > Cupressales > Cupressaceae > Cryptomeria > Cryptomeria japonica. The sequence continues at coordinate 92,879,456 of NC_081407.1, read as the reverse complement.
CAATTTATAACACCTTCAAACTAGGGTAGAACACCTATTTCCAACACAATCAGCTCCATATTTCAAATCAAGGTTCCTCTTTGTATGTTCTTTTCAACTATGTATCTTTCTTTTGTAATTCTATTTTGTACTTTCTATATTTTATCAATCTTGTTCAATTTAGCATATAGTTCATTCGCAAACATAAACAATGAATTCAATTCACATGCAAATAATAGAAGTATGAGTATGTGGCAACATGGATCTTCCTTGTGGAAAACAAGCCAAGCCCACTTGCACCTTCTAATGTTGTACGAGAAAAAAAAGAATCGATCCTAGATTAATGCACAAATTAGTCTAGAATCACTTTTTCTATACATCAATTATGAATTATAATATGGTTATATTTGACAACTATTTCACTCATTTCTTAATGATTACCGTAGGCTACAGAATAAAATTTCATTCTTCATCTAACTAAGGCAATTCTAAATAGATTAAAATATTGTTAACTATTACTTTATTCAAACAAGAGACACGGAAGATAGGTTGTTTTTGGAAGAAGGTGAAAGTTCTAAATTATAAGATACACTTCCTATCTGATGGAGAACCTTACTTGGACCATAAAATTTGGTTAAAAGCTTAATGTTCTTATGTTGAATAAGTGCCACTTAAATTTTATAACCTAATAATTTTCCAATCTCCCTCAAAATGCCTTTAACTATGACGCTGATTTTCTTGTTGTTTCATCCCATTTTGAGCCATAACTAAATTCTCCTTAAGAATTTGTAATATTTCTTGTTGGTGTTGAATATGATCATATACTGTATGAAATTCGGAATGAGGTTGTTAATGAATAGTAGATTGGTGGGGTATTAATAAAGAGTCAAATAGAATCATTTTTTATTGACGTGTGAAATTATGTGTTATACTCCACTTTGATAAGGGTAGTCATTCTATCCACTCTTTGTTTTATCAAAGGTTGGGCAATGTAAATATCCTTCCAAGTGTTAATTCACAATGTAAATATGATAAGATGAAATGTGTGTAAACATGTTTGTCTAAAAGATGTTACTAAAGATAGGGTCATGATAATTCACAATTATTTTGATAATTCCATGAAGTTTTTGCACATTTTTGTTGACTCTTCCATGACACCAAATTTACATCAAGATAATCTAACTTTGGAAACCTTGTGAGGAAGTCCATTGATATTTCCTCTCAACTTTGTGTGGGAATGCCTAATGGTTGTAAGAGGCTTCAAATCCTTATTATTTCACCTTTATTTTGTTGGAACATCAAACATTTAACCACAATATTTTTGCATCCACCTTAGAAGAAAAATTTCTTTATATGATTATAGGTCTTTCAAAAAAATTAACATCCTATTGGTGAATCATAAATTTAAGATAATACATGCTAGCTTTCAAATAATATTTTTTGCACAAAAAAACCCATCTTTGTACCATAAGGAAACTCGTTTCAAAACATAATTATCTAAAGAAGATGGGTCATGTTGACATTTTTTAATGAGGTTCATTATTGAAGGATCATGCTTCCATTCTTCTCATGCAAAATTTGAATATTCACATTGTGATAAAAAATTGAAACAAATATTTGCTTCTTCTACTTCTTGTTGAGAATGGGAAATGACTTTAATATTTTTGTTACCTTTTCAATAAATAATTTCAAAGACATACCCTAGCATCTTGATAACCCATTTTCACTACTCTTTGAAAGATAGTTGATGGTTCAAAAATTATTTTAAACTTTCATGGTCTATCTTGACTTTGAAATGCTTTTTATTTAAATACTAATGTCATTGTTTGACTACATGAATAATGGCTAACATTTTTTTCTTTTATGTGGCTCTTATTAGGTTCTTTCATTTGATTTTTCACCTCTTAAATACTAAGGGATGCCCTTATTATTATTACAAAAGTTTCCAAGTCAATTAGGTGAAGAGACATGAATATAAACGCTATCCCCACCACCAATATCATTCTCATAATGTTATTGTAGAAGCACAAGTAGACTTCTATAAAGAGACAAGAGCATACAACATTAGGGAGGGGAGGAGGATCCATGGTCCAACAACTAGCAAGTTGAGTTATGCTAGGGGCCCATAGAGATTTCATGAATTCCACTAGCCAAAAAGGTGTATTATGTTGGGTGATTCATGTATTGAAACAAATGATCACACTAGAAAGTCACACTATACTAGGATAATGATGCCTTCGGGAGCATAAACAACAACAATGATCATGCTAACAACTTGAGCTATTTTAGATGACCAACATCTTAGGGAGCATAAACATGGTCAACAAAGGATAAAGCTAACAAATTGTGTCATGCTAGATGATCCAGATGAGTCATATGGATGTCAATGGCTAGAGAATTGTGTTATGCTAGGAGATCCATAGATCATCAATACTTCAAGGATCCCAAACAAGGATCAAACTACTAAGACATGTTATACTAGATGATCAAGACAAAGATGTTAGAAAAGTTGCTAGGGATGGGTTTTTAACTACGGCTCAAAGGGTGCTATGTAACACAACACAACCACTTTCGGAGTACATCAATAAACACGACAAGCAAAAAGGAGGTCTCATATGCACCCTTAAGATGTCAACATATTTCTATGTTGATATTTTAAAAAAATAGACACCTGTATCAAGGATAAACATCTTCAACACTAAGGAGATATCCTTTTTCAAGAATTCATGTGACCAAGTTAGAAGATAACTATAGAGGATGCAAATCTCTAAACAAGGAAGATATCATTGTAAAGGAAATATCTTGCAACAAGGATAAAGGGATGCTTATCAAGTATGCATAGCTATCAAAGAAGCAAAGGAAGGTCAGGATGTTTGTTTAAGGATGCCTACCTCCAAAAGGAAGGAGATATTTAAATAAGGGTGCAAAAAAAATCTTAAGGGAAGGAGAGGAGATGCTCAAGCAACGATGCACACTTTCCAAAAAAGTAGAGGGGGTCCTCAAGAAAGGATGTATGCCTCAAAACAATTTGTTTGTAGCCCTAGTGTGTAGGCGAGGATGACTATACTAGAGACTATTACGTTGCTTACCCTAGAAAAAGAATGGTTGCACATGAAATTGTACCACCATGAATGACAATAAGCCCCCATCTAGAACTACAAATGTAACATAGTGAGGATCAACATTTTAGCAAGGAGTGTTATTTAGAAGGGATAGAACAAAGATGGAACTCATTGTCACTAGGCTTTTGAATGCTACTAAATTTAATAAGTTGTATTTTACCTTCCAAGGCTTCATTCGTGGGATGGCCAAACACTCGATGACACACATTAAAAGATAGATTTGTTTGATTATGTTTATGAAATTTCTTTCATTTTGAAGGAGGAAGAGTAAGCAAGTGGGCTTAGAGAAGCCTCAATAAAATACACTCTTGTTGAGAAGGAAGGTGAGGAGTGGGAATTAATCTTTTCTCTTGTGGAGAGAGGTTTGACCACTTATAAGAAGAAGACTTAGAAGCTTAAACAATGGAAGAGGAGATCCAGACAAAAAGAAAAGGTTGGAATCCTCAGCTCTCTTTAGAAAAGTGTGATGTAAGTTTCACAAAAACCTCAATACTTTGGTCTATACATCCTAAACTATTTCCATTGTATCCATATTTAGTAAAAAATTAAAAGCAACCCCATAGGGGAAGAGCACCAATAGCTAACATAGTTCTAATAACCGCCATGTTATTGTCATAGTGACCCCAAAAAAATACAAATATTTTTGTCACTACATAATTAAAAAAATACCAATAAATATTTAATTGAACACCAATACATGTTCACAACTGAATGTGTAGTTGACCACAAAAAAGTAAAAAAAACAAAAAATCTACTGGTACATTTCCAATTCTAATACAAATCAGCTTGCACAAAATATAATTATTATTTATTATTTTAAAAATTTTATGTTTACATTTACCACTCTATGCAAGTGGCTAACAAGTACAAATGTACTCTAATTACATTTACATATGCACAGTTATTGGTGCATTACATGACATAAAAACAATCAAATATTGACTTCATAGACACTCATGTGTACATTCTCCCAAACATCACTTCACAACTTCATACATTAAATAGATATGCATTTGGTACTTGTTGTAGTGTCATAAAATTGTGACCCTATCAATTTTCGACAACATTAGGGTCCTCATGCACGCGAGGTCAAATCCCTTAGCCTAATCGGAGACCGGAGACTGCTCAACCCTCGAAATTTGCTTCTCCCTTGGCCTCCGCACCACCCTGTCTGCACTATGCCCTAGAGAAAGGGGCAGGATGGGGGTGTGGCGCCCCTATCCCCCCTAGGACAAGGGCATGGCACCCTTTTCCTCCCAGGACAGGGGCGCGGTGCCCCTGTTCTTTCCCTATTTTGGGGCAGGACTCTTTCTTGAGCATGCATTGTAGGTTATGCAGTGAGCGGGAAAACTTCCCCGATGTCAGCCAGTGACGAAAATAAGTTTTATTAACCCTAATTGACATGTATTTAAGTTGCATTTTCCCTCTCATTATGGTAAGTTGGTCAAGTTGGATAAGTTCAATAAGGTGAAAATTTGTGATCAAGAGTTCAAGAGCATTCAAGCATTATTTTCCAGCATTGAGCCTTCTCAAGTCTCCCTTCAAGGCTAGGTGTTGCATTCAAGTCAAGGATTCAACCATTGAAGAGGAGATTCATTCCAACATTCAATTCCACACAAGCAAATATACCTGTGTTCTATCTACAACCTCCCTTGAGGTGATTTACATTATAGTCTTTCATTTACATTTACTTGCAAGTACTCTCTTTCATCATTTGGTTAATTCCAAAACTGGGGTTTGACCTGAAGGAAAACCCCCAATCCCAACCCATTTTCCTCTCTTTTATGTGTGTAGGTTGCAGATACGCAACTGTACTTTCAGATTTGGGCTCCATTTGTAGAGGTGGAAAAACCCTTTTTGTTTTGCGGATTTTTCGGAGGACCTTGTACATTCCCACCACGATCCAGACAACTTTTCCTCAAATTTGCAGGGTGGCTTCATCTCGACATATTACTGCCAGATCCAAGTGCACAACTTCATCCCATACTCTGATCTCAAGTTATAATCAGTTCTTTGTCACTTTTGTACTTAGTTTCCATACATAATTCAATCAAATCCTTTTCCATTTCAAATAGGAAGAGGGGATTAACTTATCATTCCCAGTTCATTCAAAATTCTATCTTCTTCTTTGGAGGTTGAATCTAGTGAATTTTCCTTCCCTCTTCCAATGTAATAGTTGAAAAGTGTTTGAAGGGAAATCCGTAGTGAAACTCTCATCTCTCCTTGGAGGGAAAGGGTAGTTTTCCTCTTGATCTCTCATTCACACATTTTTCACCCACCAATATATTTTGGGGACATTACATTTTGGTGAACTCGATGTCTTGCATGCTTTCCTTTGAACAGTTTTTCATTTGCAAGTTTCAAATTTATGCAAACTTAGTGGTTAATTCATTAAAAACCCTAGTTTTTAAAATAAAAATTGAACTTGTGATTTGTAAAAATTGCTTGTGGTTATCTTAGATCTGAAAATTGTTTTGTTTGTCAAATTCAATTTCCTCATTGTCTTGTTCAAATTGCAATTCAAATTTACAAAATTAAGCGGTTACTTGTTAAAACCCTAATTTTCAAAAATCATCTCGAACTTGTGCAAAAATTGGATTTCCATTTAATTTTCATATTTCTGATTATTCTCAGACTTGTTTTTATTTCTACAATTCAAATTTTCAATTTCCCTCCTTTTTCCCAAAATTCAAATTTCAAAATTAAGTGGTTAGGTCATAAAACCCTAATTTTCAAATTTAATTGGATTTTGTGCAAATTTCAATCAATTTCTTTCTAATTCAGATTTCTAAACATTTTTCAAGGTGTCCCTATCCATTCGGTTTGACATTTTTCAAAATTTGCAATCCAATTCCTTTTTTTCTTCAAAACCCTAATCGGGTCCTATTTTTACATTTGAACCTTAATTTCGTCCATCTAGAAATCGTAAAATTCATCAATTTTTGGGGGGTTGGCTTTGAAATCATTGTAATATTCATCCCTGAAAATTTCAAAAAAAGTTGGTCAGGCCATGTGCATTCCCACCATGGTCCTCGACTTTTTTTAAAAATTTTGAGAGACTATTATGACTATATTTAATCGCTTAAATCCAGAAGATTGGCTGATTTTGTCGATTTTTGATCCCTCTAGAATTAGAAATACCTCCAAAATTCAACATTTTAAATTTCAAGAAATTTTTTTAAATTAAGAGGTTAATTATAGTCTGCGCTGATTTTAAAATTAAGTGGTATTCTCTTGGCCCTAATTTTAGAATTCCAATTTCCTTTCATTTTTGGAAATTGTGTCATCCTCTTCTTTCAACAAAATTCAAATTGTTTAATCAGTATTTTCTTACATTTTGCATTAATCAATTTTGTAAGCTTTGTTCCAAAATTCAAATTTTCCCTCTAGTGCATGAGTTTTACCACTCTTAGTCCTACCTACACTATCCCTGTTAGAAGAAGCATTAGAATTAAGGTCTCCCAAGGTTTAATTACCAAGGAGATGGAGCCTAATTTGGGTGACTTCTTTAATGAGGATCATGCTAATTCTTCCCATCTTAATCATGTGCCTATTGACCCCATTGATGAATCCCCTGATGAAGAAGAAGCTTTAACTAGGGTCTCTATAGATCAACTTTCCACATTGGACAATCAATTTGATAACTTTCAACCATGGATGTCCCAAGAATACCCTAATAGTGAAGCTCTTCCATTATTTGAAGGTCTTAACCACATGATTCAAAGTGATAAGAATGGAATTGATATATTACGTGGCATTGCACATATTGTTGATTCTAATGTCATGCCTATCAAGAGTTGTGCTAAAACCCTAGGTTATTCACAACCTTCAACACAAGTCAATCCTTCAATTCTTTTGACTACTCTTATGACTAGTATTCCTACTTTTACCTCCAACATCATGGCTACATCAACTCAAAATTTCATTCCTACAACCATTGTTCATGGGGGTAATCCCTCTTCTTCATTTAATCCTCCATCTTTACCTATGTCTTCCATAAGTATTCCTATTAGTCCTCAACCAATCAAAGTGACACAAGGGGGCGATTCCTTCAACAACTTTGTTCCTCCTTTAAGTGTCCCTTTTTGTACCCAATCATCACCTATGCCTACTTATCATAATATCCCACCACCTTATTCTCAATCCATGCCTTCCTTCAATAACATCACACCACCTTCTCAATCAACTATGTCTAACATCAATTCTTCTACCGAAGTGACAATTAATAATCTTGCTCAAACTGTGTCTTCCTTACAACAATAAATTGCTTCTATGAGTCAATCCAAGTTTAGTGTGCCCACCTTTGATGTTGCGAGCCCACTTTCTCTTGATATTGTTAAAGTTGTGCCACCTAAACATGTTGAAGTCCCTCAATTAGAACTCTATAATGGAAAAGGTGATCCTCTTACGCATGTCAAAACATTTCAAACCTTTTGTACTGATTTTTCTTATGATCAAAGATTGCTTGCAAAATTGTTTACAAGAACACTAAGAGACAAGGCTTTACAATGGTATTGCTCTTTGCCTTCTTATTCTATCACTTCCTTTCAACAACTGGCAAATGATTTCAACCAACAATTTCAAAACAACATTGGTCCTAAAATCACTTTGACTTATTTAATGCATTGTAAACAAGGTGTCAAAGAAAAAGTGATTGATTTCATTGGTAGATATAAGCATTTGTGTGCTCAAATTTCTTTTCATGTACCTGATAATGATATTAAAGAATTTTCATTTCTAATTTACAAAAAGATATCAGGGAAAAGCTTCTTTTGTCTGATTTTACTTCCTTTCCACAGTTGTGCGCAACACTCCACAATTATCAACTGACTGTGAGTCAAATGGAGCAATCCACCTCTATGGCTTCGGGTGATAAGGGGGAGAGTGTTCAACAACTATTTGCAAAGTTCAAACCAACAAAAAGCTTCATCAAGTTCAGTGATACAATCAACAACAACAATGTGAATGCTACAACAGGTGTGCCTTCTATTCTAAATTTTTCCAAAGAGAAAGACAGTTTACTTCTTTGAATGAATCTTTACATAGTATTATGTCTCGGTTGTTGCACATAAATGTTATCAAACTTCCTCCTATAAAACAATTTGATCCTTCTAAACTTGCATCCCCTTATTTTGATAACAATTCATTTTGTCAATTTCATCGTCAGCCTGGTCATGATACTGAGAAATGTTTCGCATTGAAAAATAAGATTCAAGATTTGATTGATAACAATACTATATCTGTGGCAAGTGTGAATGATAAAGGGAATAAATCAGTAGCTCTTCCTAATCAAAATCTTAAGATCTTCACTGATCCCTTGCCTTCTCATACCTCTAACGTTATTGAGATTGTGCCTAATTCTTTCTCTTCTGAGGAATTCACCTCTATGGCTCCGAACTTGGTAAATATGGTAGAAAAACAAGATACGCCTAAGTATCCTTGTATTACATTTGACCCTAGCGAGACCATTAGAGCACCTGATGGCCCTTCATACATAGTTGCAAAGGTTAAGGATATCCCTTGTCGTGGTGCCCTTATTGATCCCTCTTGCATGGTTAATGTAATCACTGAGGAGTATCTTTTCACTTTATGGTTGCATAAACTAATATATGATGCTTCTAATGTGGTTGTAAAAATATTTGATGGATTCTCTTGTCCTACCATTGGCTATATCACCCTTCCTGTTGAAGTTCATACTAAATCTATAGATGTTGACCTTGTTATCATACCCTCTTCTGAGCAATTTCATGTGAAGTTGGACAGTCCTTGGCTATCTTCCATGAAGGCTATTGCTTCTCCAATCCACAAGTGTTTGAAATTTCCTCACAATGGAGAAATCATAAATGTGAACCATAGCTTATTTCATCAATCCGAAAGAAGCCCTGGTGTTCCTATTGATTTCTTCTGAACTAAACAATTTCAATCTCTTCCATAAAGGAGTGATGCTCTTTTTCAATCTTATCAAAAATGGAAGAAAGATATGATCTTATCCTTAAGTCAACCTAGATCCCCAACACTTGTCATTCCTATTATTCTTCAAGATGAGGTTCTTACTCTCACAGATAGAACTAATCTCCCTCTTAAGGTAGATCGTCAACCTATTCTTGTGGATGTGAATATACCTTCTCCTAAGAAGAACAACAATATTCTTCCTAAGGTTAGACTTGTACCTCCTCCTCATGATGGACCTGGTCTGCTTTGTACACCTAATATTCCTCCTTTATATGGTGCAATTCCACCTCCTTCCTGTTATCGAGAGAAGAGGCCTGCTTCTCCTCTTGTTCAACCTAAAAGACCTCAACCTAAACCTTCAACTATCAAGCAGAGAAACATTCCTACTTTTTCAAGTGTTCCTCCTCCTTCTCAGGCTTCCACTAAGACTCGACAGAATCATTGTGAGAGGGAACGCCGAGGAAGATGTCGTCTTCGAGCTCATGAAGCTATCCCTCAAAATAGTCAATCTCCTTAGACTCTGACAGTTGACATGATTCCCTTTTCTCCCAAGAAAGATGTTCAACCTACATCTCCAAATCATAAGTTGCACAAAGCATGTGACGGTTTTACTCCTATTTGTGTTCTTGCTCCTCTTTCTCTAAACTTTGATGAAGAAATGGGTGAAAATGATATTCATGATGGCAATACAACTCCTAATGCTTCTGATAGTGAGTATGAATATGTTGATGTGGACAAGCATTTATCAACTGAATTTTCACAAACCCTAGTCCTAGCTCCTAGAATCAAACAAAGTGACTTACAACATGAGCATAGTCCTTCTTTGGATCTTGTGGTAACTCCATCTATTGTGCTCGATGTCGCTCCTCTAGTATGTTGGTCACCTTCCCAAAATAGTGACCAGCAAGATCGGGAGGCAGATGTCGTGCTAGATTAGCAATATTAGCACTGTAGATCTTCTCTTTCTCTACTCTCTTGCTCTTTTGTGACCATTCTTCTATGTGTATCCCTGTTCTACTATTATCCCCTAAATGTCTACTTTGGGATGATGCAAAGCATTGAGATCTTTTTCTTGGTCTCTTTCATGTTGACTCAAAATACATCCTATCTTCCCTTTCTTCTAAGGTAGTGTCATTCTTTAGGGAATGATGATTATTATATGCATATACATACATGATATACATGAATTATCATACAACATACTAACCTCGAGGAAAGTGAAACTACCTCATACCTCATTTTTTGTGTTCATTATTCTTGGGTTTATTCCTAGATTGGGGGATAAATCCTTGCGATAACGTGCTTTCTCTTTTCTCTCTCTCTTGGTTGTATCCTACCTTAAATAAATCGCTCTCGATAAGGCGTGCACGATCACTTTAATGTGGGGGCATATACTCTGCTCATATTTTATTTCTTGATAATTAGAATTACTTAGTGAACTTTGTTTTGCTTTGTAAGCTTTGGTATCCTTGTTTTCATGACTCATAGTGAGGGGAACTTTGCTACTTGCAATCATGGTTCTCCCCTTCTTAATCTTCCCTTTTACTTTTTCAATCAAAGTCGTAAGATCCTAAGTCCACTAGGGGATTGGTGCATCTTGCCTCCTTGACATGGTAAAAGTCTTTCAATCTTGTTTCCTTGTACTTTACTGACAGTATTGGCGTACGCTCATACTCCCGCTAAAGTGGGGGTTAAATTTAGTGTCATAAAATTGTGACCCTAGCAATTTTCGACCACATCAAGGTCCTCACGCATGCGAGATCAAATCCCCTAGCCTGATTGAGGACTGAAGACTGCTCAACCCTCAGAATCTGCTTCTCCCTTGGCCTCCGCACCACCTTGTCTGCACTCTACCCTAGAGAAACGGGCAGGATAGGGGCATGGCACCCCTATCCTTGCCCTATTTTGGGGCAGGACTCTTTCCTGAGCATGCATTGTAGGTTATGCAGTGAGCGGGAAAACTTCCTCGATGTTGGTCTGTGACGAAAATGAATTTCATTAACCCTAATTGACATGTATTTAAGTTTCATTTGCCCTCTCATTTGGGTAAGTTGGTCAAGTGGATAAGTTCAATAAGGTGAAAATTTGCGATCAAGCCTTCAAGAGCATTCAAGCATTCTTTTCCAATATTGAGCATTCTCAAGTCTCCCTTCAAGGCTAGGTGTTGCATTCAAGTCAAGGATTCAACCATTGAAGAGGATATCCATTCCAACATTCAATTCCACACAAGCAAATCTACCTACATTCTATCTACAACCTCCCTTGAGGTGATTTACATTACAGTCTTTCATTTACATTTACTTGCAAGTACTCTCTTTCATCATTTGGTTAATCCCAAAACTAGGGTTTGACCCAAAGGGAAACCCCCAATCCCAACCCATTTTCCTCTCTTTTCTATGTGTAGGTTGCAGGCACACAACAGTACTTTCAGATTCGGGCTCCATTTGCAAAGGCGAAAAAACACTTTTTGTTTCGCGGATTTTTTGGAGGACTGTGTACACTCCCGCCACGGTCCAAGCAAATTTTCCTCAAATTCGTTGGGTGGTGTCATCTCAACATATTACTGCCAGATCCAGGTGCACAGCTTCATCTCATACTCCGATCTCAAGTTATAATCATTTCTTTGTCATGTTTGCACTTAGTTTCCATACATAATTCAATCAATCCTTTTCCATTTCAAATAGGAAGAGGGGATTAACTTATCATTCCCAATTCATTCAGAATTCTATCTTTTTCTTTGGAGTTTGAATCTAGTGAATTTTTCTTCCCTCTTCCAATGTAATAGGTGAAAATTGCTTGAAGGGAAATCCGTAGTGAAACTCTCATCCTTCCTTGGAGGGAAAGGGTAGTTTTCCTCTTGATCTCTCATTCACACATTTTTCACCCACCAATACATTTTGGTGACATTACACCTAGATTTGCAACAACTAGTGTAAGGCTCCCCAGTAACCAAGAATTTGCATTCAAATAATTAGAAAAAAAAAAAACAAATTTCATTCAAACCAGCAAGGAAAACAGAAGGGAACGAAGCAATGAAGGACTGCATATTTAATATGAGATGATCGATTGTTTCCCACAAAAATTTAAATTTGAAAATCAGCTACCACAAATGAATGCATTCATATTCCACATTTGAATTATTTTATAAGACATAATCTTCCATGTCACTTTCATTACAATCCAATTCACTACATATTCATGAGCTCTGCACATTCCTTATTCAAGGGCACTCATTCAAGTTGGTACACATAGAATAACTAAATTCCCTCTATAGTCAATGTTTGATTTTATAAATCTATCAATTTTAATTATACTGTTTTTAGTAAACCAGCATTTCTTTCATATATTTCTTTCAATATCTCAGAATTGTATTTCATTCCAAGTCTTCCTATCATTATAGTCACTGTAAATAATATTAACTAGCATATTGGATGTCAAATGATGGTTTATGCTCCTTCGTAGTTGCATTATGCTTTGTATATTGATGATTTCTTTGTATGTGATTTACTGTTTCATTTCAATTCTCTCTTACAATTTAATGTGGCTATATGGTTATTGTCCACACACACACACACACACACACACACACACACACACACACACACACACACACACTTGTGTGTGTGTGTGTGTGTATAGACACACATGATAGCATTTTATTTTGTTCAGAGGTTTTCAATGATGTATTTGTACTCATTGGTACTTGCAGAAATATATTTGTTTTTTCATTAGTACATGGCATTGAGGGTTTCATTTCAATGACATTTCTCTATTTATAATGCCCCTATATTATGGTGTGAACTTGACTTATTATAATGCCCTTGTATTTCAATGCTCTCTTACAGCTTAATAATATCGAAATCGTCATAGAGAATGGCAAGAAAATTGATTATCTCTTTGTTTTCTTCAAAACCCCTTCATTATTTATCATTTAATTTTATGAGTGCGTTGTTAAATGGTGTCTCTTTGTTTATAATGTCAAAATCATTACAGAGAATGAAAAAAAAATTGATTATTGTTCGTAATTATTTGAAACTCCTTCATTATTTCTCATGTAATTAATATGTATGCCTAATAGTATTATTTGTAGTGACTATATACTGGCTATATGGTTATATATATATAACATATTTATAATATTATAAAGTTTTAAATGGGTGGTCAAAAAATATGTTGAACACCCATAACAGCCTTCATGCATACACGTTATGGGCCCACTTGGCACGAATTACCACCAACTAAATTGCCCTAAAAACTTTGAGAAATGAAGATTTTTTGGGGGCATTTTCATTGTTTTCTCTGCAAAAAAAACCTTGTTCTCCTGATGCCTGATAATATTAGTTACAATGAGTATATACTCATTGTAAATAATATTATTAGGCATACATATTATAATGATTTCAGACGACTTAATAATATTATCAAGCATACATATTATTGTTATTGTGAGGATCCGGTTAACACTGAGAGGGGGGGTGAATCGGTGATAACAATAAACTGGAAACTTTCACCAATTTATAAAATACTTCACAAAATAGTTGATAACCAGTATTGGTAGCTGATCAAACAGTCTTCAAATCAAATTTACCAAAACATTACCGGTAGCTGCTTAAGTGTTCAACATTAAGCAAATATAGTAAAGACATCAAACGAATAACTCAACAATCCATCCACAACATGAACACAAGGATTTTTCACATGGAAACCCAAATGGGAAAAACCACGGTGGGAATTGGTACCTACAAAATATTTGTACTCTTTCGAAATGCGCCCTGTTAAAGGCCTAGCCTGGTTAGGATCTTTACAATAATGTCCGGTTAAAAGAAGACCCTGTTAGGAGTCACCCGGTGAAGGGATTTTAACCTCAGCCCTGTTAGGAGTAACCTTTCTAAAGGATTTAAACCCAAATTAATGAGCCACCCGGTGAAGGGATTTACAAGATCAGGCCTGTTAGGACCTACTCGGTTAAGGGATTTTAATACTGCTGCAATTGTTAGGTAACAACATATAAATGATTTGATCAATGCACTCTCTACTTGCTAGTACAGATCTATTTCAGCTCCAATCTGTTTCACTCATGTAGACATCTCAACCTGGTTTGGCACACTCTCGTTCTTTGATCATCGACGCAAAATATCTATTCAAACTTGACCTAAATACACTTATCAACTAGGTCGGTTACATAACCCTAACCTAAAATGAATTTACATTATAGATCATATCAGATCATTACGAATCATTATAGTTCAGCATACAGATAATTACAACAAATTTCAAGACAATTATAGTTGTTGAATGATCATAACACATCACCGCACATCGATCCGATAAGTTGTCAAACCCTTAACACATTCTGCTAAGCACTTTGTTGTTTCCCAAGAAATTTGATCCTTGCACGTGCTTAAATGCAATCTTATCATCACACACAGTTTCTAACATGTCATCACTAAGTAATGAACATGATAAGATTCACTGGCAAACCATAAATCATCACTGGTTAAAGATCTTGATACCGGTTCTCAAACCCTACACAGAATATACAACACTCACTTACAAACATGACTTCCGGTTCTCCAAACATGATGCAGTTGCAACCATAGACTCATTTCAATTTCATAAGGATACATTCCAAACCGCAACATCTAACTCAACACGGATCTCTACCGCAACCATCTCCTTCTCTATTCCTTCTTACCGGTCTGCTGCCACTTAGCAGTTTGTTGTTCAACTCAATCTATTACCGGTTAGACTAAACTTAGATAACTTAGATGATATACCAAACATAAACAAACATGGTTGCCATCAATGACAACACAAATAACTAATCATAAAGCATCATATCACAATTATATCATCACCAACAGTCCATCAATATACTCATATCAACCTTTACCGATACATCATCATCTCCATCAGTAATACCAACATGCCAACAATCTCCCCCTTTGGCATTGATGGCAACACTAAAAGAATGCAACAACTAAAACAATCAACAGATGACAAATATTTGGAACTCATCATGTCATGTTGTACTGATCTGTGCTTCACTTGATCTTCTTCTCCTTTGCATTGCTTCTCCCTATCATTGGTCTTCTCCCCATGATTGTTACATTTCTTCTCCCCCTTTGACAACAATGCCAAAGGTGCAAAAGTATCTTTTGTCTTCATCTCTGCTGCTACTATCTCCATCATCTTTGTTTGTCTCATCTTAGCTACTCCCCCTGAGGAGTAGCCCACTTCTCATCAATCCACAATGAAAGATATTCAAGAAGTCTACTGGATTGATGCATCACCAACATCCTATTTGATCTTGGGTAGGGGTATAACCCCTAACTTACCTCTGAGATATTCAAAGGTAACCTTAAGCAATGGCTTAGTGAATATATCTACCAACTACTCTTTACTTGACACATGCTCCAATCTCACTTTCTTCTCCTAGAAAGTGATACTTCAATGCATTCTGTTTAGTCCTAGCATGCAGTACCGGGTTCTTTGAAATGTTTATAGAACTAGTGTTATCACAATGTATGATCACCGGTTCTGTCATATCCTACTTGAATCCTTCCAAGACATGCCTCATCCATATAGCTTGTGTACAATTCATGGATGCGGCCACATATTCTTCTTTTATTGTAGACTGAGATATACAAATTTGTTTCTTACTAGTCCAAGATACCAGTGTACCACCCAAAAAGAATGCTCCACTTGTTGTGCTTTTCTGGTCATCTACATTTCCTACCCAATCAGCATCAGTGAATACCTGCAAAGAAAAATTGCCTCTATATGGATACTACAATCCAAAAGCAACTATCCCTCTAAGATATCTGAATATTCTCTTCACTGCGATCATATGTGTCTCCTTAGGGATCTTCTGAAATCTTTCTACTAAACCAACTTCATGGGCAATATCTGGTCTACTATGAACAACATAATGAAGTTTCCCAATCATAGATATGTATCCCTTCTCATCCACTAAGGGTGAATCGTCTTCTTTTGACAATCTGCAACCCGTAACCATAGGTGTTCCAACCGGTTTACAGTCTTCCATTCCAAAGGTCTTCAACACTTCCTTCACATACTTAGACTGACTGATAAAAATTCCACCTTCCAACTATTGGACCTGCAAACCAATGAATTTTTTTTATCTCACCTATCAGAGACATCTCAAACTCTTTCTTCATCTCATCTACAAAAGTCATACTCGTATCATCATTTCCTCCAAATATGATGGCATTTACAAATACTTCTACATTCAACACCTTGTCTCCTTCAGTCTTCAAATAAATATTGTTGTCTTCACTGGTTCTCTGAAATCCAATCTTTATCATATGTGCATGAAGTCTTTCAAACCATTCCCTTGGTGCTTGCTTTAATCCATATAATGCCTTATGTAGTTTGCATACCATATCCTTGTCTTTTGTCAATGCAAACCCATCTGGTTGTTCAATATACACCTCTTCTTCAAGAATACCATTAAGAAATGTTGACTTTACATCTATTTGATAAAATTTGAAACCTTTAAATTCACCATATTCATTCAATTTGTTTCTAAATACCCACTTTGTACCAATCACATTTTTATCATCAAGTCTAGGAACAAGGGACCAAGTGTTGTTTTTCTCAATCTGATCAATCTCTTCATTCATTGCCTTTATCCAATCATCATCCTTAAGAGATTCTCTCACTATCTTCGGTTCAACTATGGAAATCAGACAAGCACTTTCTCTGATTTTTCTTCTTGTTTGTACTCCAACATTCTTGTCACCAATAATCTGATCTTTAGAATGATTAACTTGACATATCTAGGTATAACCGGTTCCAGTAAAGAAGTTTCTTCTTGTTCTTCTTCGTCATCATCTTTTACCGATTGAGTGGTATCCACCACACTATTCTACTCAACATCAATCTGAATCTCCAGTTCAATAATCACTAGTTTTTGTTCCTCAACTGCATCGGACTTGTTGATATCATAAGATTTGTTTACAACTAGGGTTACCGGTGAGAATGCTCTTCCACTGATTCACAAATCTCCACAATCCACTTCCAACTTCGCCAAAGTAACAATCAAAAGCTCTTCTATGTTTCTGTCATTCTCTAGATGTGCTCTCAACAATACTAAGTGAAAAATGAGACTATAAAACTACTTTTATTTGACTTTTACTAAACCGGTTGAACATACCCTAATCACTGTTCAACTCTAAAACTTAATACCGACACACAAATCACATCCAATTTATTGGTTTGATCACAAAATCACTTCATAACAATATTTTGTATCAAAGTATGCATATATAACTTACCACATAGCATTCAGGGGGTCTGGAAATGGATCTGGCAATATGTTCCCCCTAAGCCTCATGCACAACTTAGTTTTCTGGTGAAGGATTATCCATACTAGGTGAAGAATGGGAATCCTCAGACAGTATCTCTTCACTTTTCTTTTTCCAAATTGTGTTCATCTCATTCCTGGTTTCCTCCACATCTACTTTCTTCTTTCTTTTCTGATCAACAGAATGATTAATCGGTTTGTTCATTTTAGCTCTACAAAACTTTGCAAGGTGTCATGGTTTATGACAATGGAAACATGCCATTCCAGATGCTCTCCAAGGTCCAACATTGCCTCTACCAGTTCTTAAACAATTCATAGCAACATGTCCATAGTTATGACAAATAGTGCAAATCACATTCCATTTGTTATCCATTTCATAAGGACTAGACCGCTTCACATAAGGTCTCTGCCAATTAAGGTTTCTCCGGTCATTGTAAGATCTCTGCCAAGTAGGGTTTCTTAGGTCATAGTATAATCTCTACCATTCGCCATTAGACCTCTACCCCATGTAAGATCTTTGATTGTTCACTCTTGACCTTCACTCAACAGCTCTATGCCTATACTTGTTGCAATTGTAGCAATATCCATTAAAAGTGTTAGGCATATATCCATCATATGTATTAGGTCTATAACCATTAACAACACTAGATCTACTTCTACAAACATTAGCAGTATGACCTACCTTATGACAGTTAAAGCATATTGGTTTGTAGGTTCTCTTACTGGTGTTCTTCTTTTTCTTCTTTGGTGCATATTTGGCTTCATGCAAGGTGTCCTTGGTACCTGATGGTTCTCCTTGTTCAAAGGTTGTGTATCCCAAGCCATGTGTATCTTTGTTTTGCCTTTGTGACTGAATCTTATCATCAAGCATAGCAGTGCTCTTGTTGTATTTAGTCAATATCTCATTAGCATCAGCCAACTCCTTAGTAAGATCTTCATTCTTTTTCATAAGACTCTCTCTAAGAGACATAGCCATGTCTAAATCAGCTTGTATCTCCTCTTTTTCATCTTGAAGATGTGCATGCAATGTATTAATCTCCCGGTTCAGCTTAACAATCTCATGCTCCTTATCTCTTATTGTGTCTTCAGTTGTCCTTGTGGCTTCCAACTCTTGATACATCCTAATAGTAAGGGTTTCCAACTCTCTCCTTAGATTTGCCTTATCATCATTCAACTTTTCCTCTTCATTAACCAAGGCATCAATGTTTGCTTCCTTAGATGAACTATTTTCACTAAGTTCATACAACTGCTCAACTAGCTCTCTCCTTTTAGCCAATGAAGCTTTATACTTGACCTTTAGTTCATAATAGGCTTCTTCAGATTCTACAAGCCTCTGTGAAAGCTCTCACTTACTCATCGAACCTTCCCCCATGTTATCCTCAAGGATCTTTACCTCAAACAATTAAGCTTTTGTACAAAGAGAATCTAATGCTCTGATACCAATTGTTATTGTGAGGATCCGGTTAACACTGAGAGGGGGGTGAATCAATGATAGCAATAAACTACAATCTTTCACCAATCTGCAAAATACTTCACAAAATAGTTCATAACCAGTACCGGTAGTTGATCAAACACTCTTCAAATCAGATTTACCAAAACATTATCGGTAGCTACTTAAGTGTTCAACATTAAGCAAATATAATAAAGACATCAAATGAATAACTCAACAATCCATCCACAATATGAACACAAGGATTTTTCAAGTGGAAACCCAAATGGGAAAAAACCACGGTGGGAATTGGTACCCACAAAATATTTGCTCTCTTTCAGAATGCGACTTGTTAAAGGCCTAGCCCGGTTAGGAGCTTTATAATAATGCCTAGTTAAGAGAAGACCCTCTTAGGAGTCACTCGGCAAAGGGACTTTAACCTCAGCCCTGTTAGGAGCTCTACCCTATTAGGCGTAACCTTGCTAAAGGATTTAAACCCAAATTAATGAGCCACCCGGTGAAGGGATTTACAAGATCAGGCATGTTAGGACCTACCCGGTTAAGGGATTTTAATACTATTGCAATTGTTAGAGAAGAACAGATAAATGATCCAATCAATGCACTCTTTGCTTGCTAGTACAGATCCATTTCAACTCCAGTCTGATTCACTCATGCAGACATCTCAATTTGGTTCAACACACTCTTCTTCTCTGATCACCGACACAAAAGCTCTACTCAAACTTGACCTAAATACACTTATCAACTAGGTCAATTACATAACCCTAACCTACAATGAATTTACATTATAGATCATATCAAATCATTAGAAATCATTACAATTCATCATACAGATCATTACAACACATTTCAAGACAATTACAGTCATTGAATGATCATAACACATCACCGCACATCGATCTGATAAGTTGTCAAACCCTTAACACATTTTGCTAAGCACTTCGTTGTTTCCCAAGAAATTTGATCCTTGTATGCACTTAAATGCAATCTTATCATCACACACGGTTTCTGACATGTCATCACTAAGTAATGAACATGATAAGATTCACCGCCAAACCATAAATAATCACCGGTTAAAGATCTTGATACCGGTTCTCAAACCCTACATTGAATATACAACAGTCAATTACAAAAATGACTTCTAGTTCTCCAAACATGATGTTGTTGCAACCATAGACTCATTACAATGTCATAAGCATACATTCCAAACCGCAACATCTAACTCAACACGGATCTCTACCGCAACCATCTCCTTCTTTGTTCCTGCTTACCGGTTGACTGCCACTTAGCAGTTTGTTGTTCAACTCAATCTATTACCGGTTAGACTAAACTTAGATAACTTAGATGATATACCAAACATAAACAAACATGGTTGCCATCAATGACAACACAAATAAATGATCATAAAGCATCCTATCACAGTTATATCATCACCAACAGTCCATCAATATACTCATATCAACCTTTACCGATACATCATCATCTCCATCAGTTATGCCAACATGCCAACAATTATACCGTTTTTAGAGAACTTTAATATTTTCTATTTATTACTTCCAACAAATTTCATATGACAAATACATCAACATCATTTAGTAGAGCAATATCCAATTTTTAATCACATAACAATTACATCTTTCACTCATGCATATCATGCTTTTATTTTTCGTCCTTGTGATATGTGTGTGTGTGTGTGTGTGTGTGTGTGTGTGTGTGTGTGTGTGTGTGTGTATACACACACACACACACAATAGCATTTTATTTTGTTCAAAGATGTTCAATGATGGATGTTTCAAGTTTTGTGGCTATATGGTTATTGTCTAATAGAATATCAGCAATATTCAGTTTTTAATCACATCACAGTTACATCTTTCACTACTATATCTCGTGCTTCTATTTTTTGTCCTTGTGATATAAAGTTTCAAATTTTGTGCCTATATGGTTATTGTCCATATATATATAGACACACATAGTAGCATTTTATTTTGTTCTAAGATGTTCAATGATGGATTTGTACTCATTGGTACCTGCAGAAATATGAACAATAATCAATTTTTTTTACAACTTTCACTCCTGCATCTCATGCTTTTATTTTTTGTCCTTGTGATATATGTATCTTTATATATATACATTATATACATATACATGTATCTGTATATATATACATATAGAAACACACATACAATAATATTTTATTTTGTTCAAAGATGTTCAATAATGGATGTTTCAAATTGTGTGGCTATATGGTTATTGTCGCTCATGGGGTGCACAACATGGCATGAGGTAGAAAGGGAAACAGATTCGTTAGATGCAAAACAATTAGAGTCGCTCATGGGGTGCACTTCACTGACGAAGATAGTATGGCCCAAAATGAAGACATGGCGACTCCTGATTTGCCCAATGCAGCGAACAATGTAACTAATGTGGAACCTACTGTTGTAGATGAGCCTTCCAGTGCAGGTTGCAATCTTATTCCCAAAACACCGAATGCGTTGCCCTCAAAGGTGCCAAAAAAAATGTAGAATATCCAACATGAAAGCAACAATAACATGTATATAAGACAAGCATATGTTTGTTAGAACCGCATCAATCAAGTATGGTATCCTCATTACCTCTGTGAGGGTAGGTATGATGGGAGTTACAAGCACAACTGTGAGGGGTCCACACCATTTTATCAGAAGAGGAGGCTGAAGTTGTCCAATGGTGCAAGGACATGGCTGAAATTGGCCACAGTTTGCAAATCAGTCAACTACAATCAACCGTTGCCCAAATTAGTGGGAATAGGCCCAATCCATTCAAAAATGAAATGCTAGGTAGGTCATGGTGGGCAGGTTTTAGATAGAGGCACCCAAATTTGACAATGAGAACAACAGAAGGAGTGGATTCTGATAGAGCCATTATGCTTCGACCTTGTATTGTTGCCTCTTTCTATGACAACTTGGAGAAGATGTACAACTTGAATCACTATGGATCCAGTCGAATTTGGAACTGTGATGAGACTGGTGTGCAAGCTGGGAGGGATTGTGAAATGAGAGTGATATCCAAATTGGGGCAGAGGTTTATACCGCACCTTATTTCAAAAAGTAGAGAGTGGACTACTGTTTTGGCATGTGTTAGTGCATGTGGATTTAGTATTCCTGGTTTTTACTTGTTCAAATCCAAGAGGCATATCCAAAACTACATTGCAAACTATGAGCCAAGAGCATGCATGGATGACAAAGGAGTTATTCTTCAATTGGTTGGAACATTTTGCACGTTCAGTCCCTGGTGGGGTTTCACCCTCTAATAGGGCCCTTCTGATCTTTGATGGTCATGGCAGCCATGTGGCATTCAATACAATTGAGGAAGCAAGGCGAATAAGTGTAGACTTGGTAACCTTGCTTGTTCATACAAGCCACAAACTGCAACCACTTGATGTCTCTGTATTTTCTCCATTCAAGAATTATTTCAAACAACAGAGGACTATATGGATGTCAAAGCACCCACAAATTGAAATCAGAAGGGAAGAATTGGCAATTCTTGCGAGCAAGGCCTTTACCCATGCATTAACACCAACTAATATAATGAGTGACTTCCGTAGGACTAGAATTTGGCTGCTTAATTGAACTACATAGCAAAATGATATGAGGCCAAGTGAGGCATTTGATGTTGAAGGGGATATACAACAAACTGGTGGAATAGAACATGTTGCCACTACAATGGAAGAATAACTAGAGCACATTGCAGTGGAGGCTTGCTTGCGATTGTATGGTTATATTGAGCAACAGATTGAAGAATTTGTGGAACGGTATAGTGGAACACAAGCAACCGTTGATGGCATAAGTTTTTCACCACAAACCATTGAACCAAGTCTGCCCCCACAAACCAGTCAGCCAAACAAGGGTGTGGAAATATCAACAAGCATGTCTTTGCCAAAACAAGATGTCATACCAGAGTGGATTCAAGAAGCAGCCAACTCTGATGATGTAACCCTTTCCATGCCAACTCCGCTAGAAATTGATCCAGCATATGTGATCCATTACTTCACCAATGCAGCCAACTGGGAGCAGCAAGATGGTGTTGATTGTGAAGAATAAATTCATATAAGTGAAGAAGAACATGACTTTGTGTCATGCACCCAAGAGGATGGGAAGCAAGTGTCGAGGCAAATCTCCAGATTCTTGAGACTTCTAGGGCAAAGAATGAATCATTCTGCATGGGGAGGTAGGAGAGGGGTGCTACATCTTAGTAGGCAATCACAGATTTTGATATCTAATGAGTACATTCAAAAGGAACAAGACAAAGAGGTAGAAAGGAAAAGAGATGAGGAATTGGCATAACAAAAAAAAACAGATGAAGCAAAGGAAGGCAGAACGTGAAGCAGATGCGCTAGAAAGGGAGGCTATTAGGGCGGTAAAAACAACAAGAAAATTGCAGGAATCCCAATAAGGGTTTATTCGAAGACAAGATAAGGCAAAGAAAGATGAGGAAGCGAAGCTTGAGAAGGCGAGGAAGGCAGCTGAAAAGAAAGCTAAACAAGCAAATGAAAGGAAAAATGTGGCCACAACTGCAAACATTGACTACAGAGGGAATTGAGTTATTCTGTGTGTACCAACCTGAATCAGCGCCCTTGAATAAGGAATCTAGTAATTTTGTTGTTGATTACAACAAGTATACTCACAATAAATAATATTGTCAAGCATACATTATATTGAAATAAAAAATATTAACAATTTGTTAAGTTTTGTGACTATATGGTTATTGTCCATATACATACACATATATATTCTATTAGACAATAATCATATAGCCACAAAACTTGAAACATCCATCATTGAACATCTTTGAACAAAATAAAATGTTATTGTGTGTTTTTATATATATGTACATATACATATGTGTGTGTATATGTATATATGTATATATATGTATATATATGTATATGTGTGTGTGTGTGTGTGTGTGTGTGTGATATATGTTTATATATACATATATATGCATATATAATGTATATGTATATACCATATACATATAAATATATGGACAATAATCATATAGGCACAAAACTTGAAACATAATATCACAAGAACAAAAAATAAAAGCACGAGATGCAGGAGTGAAAGATGTAACTGTGATGTGATTAAAAGTTGATATTCTATTAGATGTAGATTCATTTCTCATATGATTAACTACTAAATGATGTTGTTGTATTTGTCATATGAAATTTATTGGAAGTAAAAAATAGAAAACAATATAATAAGTATGCCTAATAATATTATTAAGTTGTCTGAAATCAGTATAATATGTATGCCTGATAATATTATTTACAGTGAGTATATACTTTGTGTAACTAATATTATCAGGCCTCAAGAGAACAAGGTTTTTTTTGCAGAGAAAACAATGAAAATGCCCCCAAAAAGTCTTCACCTCCCAAAGATTTTAGGGCAATGTAGTTGGCGGTAATTCGTGCCAAGTGGGCCCATAATAATTATATCATTTAACAAATACCATTTAACAATGCACCCATTAAATGAAATGATAACTATTGAAGGGGTTTCAAATAATTATGAACAGCAATCAATTTTTTTTGCATTCTCTATAATGATTTTGGCATTATAAACAAAGAGAGACCATTTAACAGTGCAACCATAAAAAGAAATGATAAATAATGAAGGGGTTTCAAATAATTATGAACAATAATCAAATTTTTTTGCACTCTGTAATTATTTTGGCATTATAAATAGACAGACACCATCTAACAACGCACCCATAAAATGAAATGATAAATAATCAATGGGTATTGAATAAATATGAACAATAATCAATTTTTTTTTGCATTCTCTGTAATGATTTTGGCATTATAAACAGACAGACACCATCTAACAGCGCAACCATAAAATGAAATGATAAATATTCAAGGGGTATCGAATAAATATGAACAATAATCTTTTTTTTTTTGCATTCTCTGTAATAATTTTGACATTATAAATAGAGAGACACCATTTAATAGCTCACCCATAAAATGAAATAATAAATAATGAAGGGGTTTCAAATAATTATGAATAACAATCATTTTTTTTTGCATTCGCCGTAATGATTTTGACATTATAAATAGAGAGACACCATTTAACAGCGCAACCATAAAATGAACTGATAAATAATGAAGGGGTTTCGAATAATTATGAACAATAATCAATTTTTTTTGCATTCACTATAATGATTTTGACATTATAAACAAAGAGACACCATTTAACAATGCACCCATAAAATGAAATGATAAATAATGAAGGGGTTTCGAATAAACAATAATCAATTTTTTTTGCATTCACTATAATGATTTTGGCTTTATAAACAAAGAGACGCCATTTAACAGTGCAACCATATAATGAAATGATGAATAATGAAGAGGTTTCGAATAATTATGAACAATAATCAATTTTTTTGGCATTCACTATAATGATTTTAGCATTATAAACAGAGAGACACCATTTAAAGCGCACCCATAAAATGAAATGATAAATAATGAAGGGGTTTCGAACAATTATGAACAATAATCATTTTTTTTTGCATTCACTGTAATGATTTTGGCATTATAAACAGAGAGACGCCATTTAACAACGCACCCATAAAATGGAATGATAAATAATGAAGAGGTTTTGAATAAATATGAACAATAATCAATTTTTTTTGCATTCTTTGTAATTGTTTTGGCATTATAAACAGAGACACCATTTAACAGCGCACCCATAAAATGAAATGAAAAATAATTAAGGGGTTTCAAAGAAAACAAAGAGATAATCAATTTTTTTGTCATTCTCTGTGAGGATTTCGACATTATAAACAAAGAAGCGCCATTTAACAGCACACCCATAAAATGAAATGAAAAATAATGAAGGGTTTTCAAAGAAAACGAAAAGATAATCAATTTTTTTGCCATTCTCTATAAAGATTTTGGCATTATTAAACCATAACAGAGCGGTGAAATAAAACCCTAAACCACATACAAAAAAATCATCAATAGACAAAGCATAATGCAACTACGAAGGAAGTAAACCATCATTGAACATCCAAAATGCGAGGAAGAGTGTGACCATTACCTGGGAGCGCTCCTGAACTCAGTCGAGTGAAGGAGAAACGTCAAAGAAAGCTACAGACGAGAAACTACGGAGAACAAGGTTTTTTGCAGACCAAACAATGAAAATGCCCCAAAAAATCTTTATTTCCCTAAGTTTTTAAAGCAATGATTTTTGTTGATGACAAGAACAACAACACAATTATTTAACCATCATACTATGTCAATACCGATGCTTTCATTCAAATACTTGTAAAAATGAATCTGTCTCATTTTTTTACTAAAAATATATTGTATTTAAGATGGATGATAGAATTTGGAAACCAGCCTTCATTATGAAGGCATAGCTTTCAGATGCATATCTTGTTTCAAAATTTGCTAAACAAAAGTGGAATTTTGAAGCAATATTTTGACCATGAAGGGATAGCTTTCATATGCAATCTTGTTTGGCCACTAGGCATTTAGTATATATCTGCCCTCTTTAGAAAACCCTTATTGCAAAGAAGTGCAACCCTCCCAAACAAGCAACTTGGTGGCAAGAAGCCAAATTGAGACATCGGCATGTTAGCCCAAGTCTTCAATCCCTTGGCTCCTCTCTACAATGGAACCCTCCATGTTACTAATGTGCATCCCACTTCGATTATTTGCTCATCCCAATTGAAGGGGGTAGTTTCTCACAAGCCTTCCCGTGGAAATGTGTTCTCCTTCTCCTTGGAATGAGGAATTAAGGTACTCTCTCCCAGATATAAGTTTGGTTAATGTTCATATATTAATTATGATAGTTGATACTCAACTGAGAAAAATAAATCTCATCTAAATCTCTTTCTAATAATGTGAGAACTATTCAAGATTGTCTTTTGATCTTATTCAAAGAAAAGATAACATTATTTATTAGTGTGCTTTCTTATGGTTAGATCATGTAGATTTTTGTTGCCAACATTTCAGATCAAACGTTATGATACATCATTAAGACAAAAAGCAAGAGAAGAGAATTACAAATATCTTAGCAGATCATACAAATAAAAGAGATAAATAAAAGAGGCTTGGGAAAAAAAGCATGAGAACCTAAGAGTTAGGAGCCAGGAGGGAGGAAAAACGAAAGGCCAAAGAAATAAGTATGAAAGGATGGATAAAGAAAATCTAGACGAGGAATCTAAGAATAATAAGGGGATAAACTAAACAATAGACAAGAGAAACAAAAGAATTAAATACAGAAATCTATTATAATTAAATTAAAAATAATAAACTAAACTAATAAGACAAAAACAATCAGCTAGCAAGTGCATGTAATATACAAATATTAAGAAAATGGCAAAAAGAAATAAAATAAACTTAAATAAACAAAAAAATTAAACTTACAAAATAATATAAAAAATCACTTGAGTTTAGGCTCTTTCACCTAGTTTTTTGTTTAGTCTAGGTTATGTTGAGATTTAGTAGGGTAATTGTCTATCTAATCTATGTCGTTTGAACGTGTGAACTCTTTATATTTTTATTTTTATGTTAATGAAAAAGAAGAGTGGTTCACTTCTCTTGCTAAATGATAGATTCCAATATGTCACCAATGAAAATTTAAAATAAATAAACATTTAAAAGCTTAAAATATAAAGGAAAAAAATATATATATTTCAACAAGTTGACATACTTGATCAAGTTGAATTGATGCAACAAACAGTAAAGATGGAGTATTATCACAAGGAATACTCAGATTCAATGTACTAATGTAACTCAATATGATTATGGTATGCATAGCAAGTTACCTTACTACTGTAAAC
This sequence comes from Cryptomeria japonica, assembly GCF_030272615.1. Taxonomy (NCBI): domain Eukaryota; kingdom Viridiplantae; phylum Streptophyta; class Pinopsida; order Cupressales; family Cupressaceae; genus Cryptomeria; species Cryptomeria japonica. The sequence continues at coordinate 92,851,801 of NC_081407.1, read as the reverse complement.
TTGATTTTTTTGCTGTGTTTGCACTCCATCTTTACTCTTTGTCAGATCAATTTAACTTGCTATAAGCATGTTAACTTGTTGAGATATATCTTTTCTTCTTCAATTTTAATATTTTTATTTATCTTGTGTTATTCATTCATTGGTATGCATAATTAAGTACTTATATGATGCAAGCCATGTGATTACAGCAACTCAAATGTTTTGTCTTATTTTAAAATGTGGAGGCTACCACTTGTCATCCTTGCCCTTCAATAATGATGCCCCTAAAATAAATATCAAATTGTTAAGAACTTTGATGTCATCGTGACATCCTGTGACAATATTAAACAATTAAATGAACAGAAGCATCTATGTCGAATATCCAAAAAAAACGTACCATCCAAGAATAAATACAGAGCAACTAAATTGAAAAAATATGAATACAACTTCAACTTCATCCACTATGGCGACATTGATAACACGCAAAAGAATTCTGGTGATACTAAAATTAGGTTCTACTCCCTTTCGAGTAAAAGCACAACGTACCCACAGATTTTAATACTCAAACTATAGATAATAATATTAAATGCGCTAATCATCTAAATAAAATCACAATGTGCCTCAATTAAATTTTAAAAGAATTACATACATTCTTATTATAACAAATATATTTTAATCCCAAAAAGAAAAACATATCAACATTACAATAAATAGATCATAAAAGAATAACATATCCTCATCTTATAGCAAATAAATCAGAAACCCTTTCGTGATTTGAGTTTATGTCTATGCATGTTACTTTGATATACTACTAAAAACACATCATTCACTTCACAATAGGACTAGGATAGGTTTACTCTTAATCAGATGACTGCCTCCTTAGTTCTTCATGGCTAGCCTTTTCAACACTAAAAAAATCTCTCTTGATAAAATGTCTTTCTCAATAAAATTGCCTATTACAGCATTGATGGAAAGCAAAAAGAAACTTGTCCAGAAACTCTTGAAAAGCAGAAGCTCACAGGGAATACTGATTTTCACCTAAGTTCATCACTTGAGTAGTAATCTTTCTATGCAGAAATCTTAATCAATATACAAGATATGTAATCAGCTGCACAATGTCAAGCAACAACCTGCATGGTTTCCATTGCATCACACTTGTATGTTCATAAAACATCCCGACACTTTAGTCCTGGACCATCAGTGATCTAATGTTTATAATAACGAACAATAGATATGATACATATTCTAACAAACATAACATAATCTTGAAGAATGACCAGCAAAGGTATCTTGGATTAGCATGTTGTCCAGACTCCAGAATGATTTGCGCATTCCAACAGTCAAAGTTTAATCCATCATTCCGAAGCTGCAGAGGGTGACTATTCACCTTCAGGTTACTATTTCTCTTACTAGCCAATCAAGACTAGGGTAGGAAAAGTACAGTATAAGGAAGGATGGCAGGGCAAATAGAATAGTAATTAGACAGTACAGAGCCAGAATTGCCGCACTAGCTGGTATTACATACAAGACAATCAAGAGAAATACAATGACTAGAGGGAATTTTGCTGTCATCTGCACAAAGATAAGCAATGACTTACGGAATGAGGCATGCAGCATATTTGAGTTCAGATAATTGCGGACAACCTCTATAACTCCATTTGGCCTTTGAGAAGAATGTTCCGCATGTGAACAGGAATGTCTTCCAGAGCAATCAGATAAAATAGATACATTTCCAGAACCTATACCTCCATTTGTAGGCAATACTCCATGCTCCCCTTCAATCGAACCATGCAATCTTCTGTCACCATTCATGCTTTCTACCATCCAGAGCAAAAAGAAATTTTTCCTTGGAAACTTTAGGCTGCCTTTCCAAACCAACCTAAAGGATAAGAGTTGGCACCATGGACAAGAAATGAATAAGGGTAACTGAACAGGTAGTGTAGGAAATTTCACAGTTGCCCACTGAAGACCAAGAACACAATTTTTGCAGAGAGTGTGACCACACCACAAGACATATGGTACATTCTCTACAATATTGAAGGATTCCCAGCAGATAGGGCATTCCAATCCTTCTTCTGTGCTTCTCCTTGAAGAAACTTCATCATCAGAGCATTCAAAATTTGTTCTGTCCTTAAACCCCATGGTTCCAGTTATCGCATTTGATGCAAAGCTCCACATGTTTGGTTCCTTTGGATCTTTCAAAGAGATTCAAATCTTATAATAGATATGATAGCATAATGATCTTTTTCTAAGCACACATGTTCAAATCAGTGTGTCAGAACTGGAACAGCCATTACCAGCAGATAGGCTGCTTTCCAAGAAATCTTCAATCAACAATCAACTCAGTGGGATAAACAAACTCTTTCAGGCCTGCATATTAAACAAGAAACCTTAAGAGACTACAAATTTAGAATGCACTGATGTGAAGCACGTTGTTGAAAGAATGAACAATTGGCATCTTAACCTATTCTCAGGCATACTAAATAGCATTTTTATCCATAAAAGATGGAAGTCAATGCACGATAGTATAAAAAAACTGTGAAAACTGAATAACACTGCATTAAATGATAAAAAATATCAAAGTTAACATCGCAATGTACTAATGTATGTAATTATTGGTGTTATAAATTTTCATATGCCTATTTGCTTGGGTGGGAAAAGGTTCAAGAACTTCACTATTTTTTCTTAAAATAGAAATTTTAATGAGGGAGTGAGACTGTTTATAGCTTTAGCTTTTACCCTTCCATACCTTTGATCTTCTAGTAGTTAAAGTACTGAGCAAAACAATATAAGAAGACACCACATCATACCTGCAGAAGAGAGGCAAATGTATATCATACATTTTACTTAGGATACGGAAGTATTGGAAAGACAAGTACTTCAAGTATGTTATCCTTCAAGATATGACCATTCATAAAATATTTGAATGTGGCCAGATATATTGCCTGGACCAGTTCATCACACTTAGCCTAGAATGTTTTTGAAATAATAAAATTGAAATCAGTTTTCAATATATATATGTCCTAGATTGTTGCATGATGCATTGACATGCAAATTGAAGTTCAATCCATTGTTTCTCCGTATCAAAATTTGCACCCTGCATCTTCAGAAAAACTGTGTTTGAAGCCCGTTTTATCAATTCCATCTCATATATTCCCTATTATTATAAAAGGATTTTATAATACTTTTACTACTGTAATTGGTTGATGTTTTGAACATCTTATAAAAAGGTAAAGGTTTGTCTAAAGATGTTGCAATGTTAATAATTTCAAAGGATCTTTATTTTCTCCTTTTAAAGCACTATGTCAAAATTATTTGTCATTTCTCAAGGCATACTTGAGACAATTCATGAGCCGAGACCTTTTGATCCATGTAGCAGAATGCCAGAGAACCAGTTGGAACAGCTACCTTGCTATAGTCACAGTATCATGAATAGTGGGAACCAATCTTGTTCAAAGGGCAATGAAAAGGTTCAATGAACTTTGACAAATGAGAACATGATGAAAGGTATAAAACTCTATTTGGCAGATGAGAAGGATCCTGGTATTTGTTCCTATCTACCAGCTCAGTTTATCCTCATTTACCAAATCAGTTTGTGCTTAACCATATGTAATTGACAAAAGACAAAGAATCATGTGTAGAAATGCAACGTCTCATTTCCATAATGGTTTTTTTTCCTTCTGTATCACCAAATACATATGTGCATGCATAGATTGAGTTAGACAAACAAAAATGACAGCCATTCATCTCCTTTGAGAGAATGCCATGAATAAATCATTCAGACTAATTAAACTTTTTAACAGTTATGTATAGACCTTTCAGATTTATGAATGAATAATGTTTATTCATATCTGATTGGGTAATTATTATTCATTTTTGCACTTAACAAGTCCGAATTCTAGCAATTTAGAGTGTTGTCCACCAGATATCTCCTGGGATCCAAACCACCTTTACAAAAAATTAAAAAAAATTATGCCTCCCTACAAATGTTCCTTCACAGTCCAATTGTACAAATAGCACAACACATAAAAGAAAATAGTAACCAACATCCCACGCATCTGTCATGTTCACCTGAAGATACCTGTTTTAAGAAAAGTTGTAGCATGAGATAAGGAATACAAATAAATGCTCTCAAACGGACCATTGGAACAGTATGACTTCCTCCATAAGTGCTCTAAGGTATTCTCATCCTCTGCTATGTTGTTGGCTCTGATCACCTCTCTAACATGTACTCTCTTTGGGACAGCTAATGGAACCCTGACAAAATGAACAAGTAGCATTTTATGTGCAACAATTGATAAATAAGTATTGGGTTGGACCTGAAATACCATTTTTTCTATGGAAAAGAATTGCCTGTGGACCATAACAAGTACTCCCATTGTCCAAGTATTAAACTTGTAAGTCTCAGTTCCTGTTAAATTTCCAACTCATTTCCGACATATGCATTTTATTGATTTTGTTTTCCACGTGTTGGCTCTAACATGATCCTGAATTCAAACTGATGCCACTGGTACCTCTGAATGTGGTATTGCAAGTCTGATGTTGCAAGATAATGTATTCTTGGGCCACTGTCTTGGAGATCTGGTGCGTGATTAACAAATATCCTTCAATTGCCCCCTTCCCTTATTTAGAAGCCTTTTAGTCCTACAAAAGCATGATTTGAAAGTAGATCATGAAGCAAGTTACCTAACATCAGTTACATCACCATTGGATACCACATGGCCTTGTTTAGATGCTGCTCCTCTATGCCAATATGCAAATGCTATTACTCTGCATTTCTTGTATTTTTGACCTTCTTTTGCAGTACCACATGTTCTCCCAGCACATCAGGAGTATCTGATGCAAAATCTTCAATTGAAGGCAATACTTGCTCTTCCTCATTGTCCTCCAACGTGATTGACTGATAGATGCACAGCTTCTCCATGCTGACAACTGTTGGTGTTTGTTTTATCATCTACCAAACATTAGAATAGGATACCCGAAGGTATTCTATCCTCTCCTGAAAAATCACTACTGATTCCAAGGTCTATATGTGCGAACAAGCGACTTTAGTGAAATAGCTTCTTCAGTAGTGTATGCTGAAAATCTCAAGGGGGACTTACGTTAACAAATGTCTTTGAACTACTAGACTTAGACGGATTTAGCAATTTTAGGCTCTTTCTTCTTTTTTTTTGGATTTTTGGGATTTGGACTTTCAAAAAGGGAAAAGGGATAGGGTTTGAGAAAGCTAATCTAATCCTAAGAACTCCGGAGACAGTATCAACTGGGTGCTCTCGAGAAACCAAACTTTGCTTTGCCACACTAGGGACAACTACACAAAACCGGTGCAATCTTCAATGGATTGTGCTTATGATGAAGATATTGGGATGCACAGAGGATGGGCTCAGACTAACTTTGCACGGTGAAATGGAAATCATCCATTCACCAAAAATATGAGCGGAGATACACCATTGATTAACACTTATCAAATCCTTCATTCAAATTAACAACAATGAAAGCAAATCTAAATTAACTTTAACTAAGTGTTGAGGAAATTGAAACCATGCAAATCATTCAAACAATAGGGATTACAAAACCTTAAGAGAAAGCACACATGCAATATATTATCTAGAAATGACCTTACACAACAATACATCAAAAACCTCACACTCTCCAAATGAGAGGAGGTAGCCTTATATAGTTTTTCAGAAAATAAATGAACGGCCGAGATCAAACAGTGATCAATGGCCCAGATTGAAAGCTACAATTTCCCAAAACTAACTACCCTCGACCAATGAGAAAATTACATTTGGGACACTTGTCCTTCTTGCTAAAAATGAACCATCGATGAAAATAGAAGGTTGTTGCATTGTGAAGTGTGCCCTTCTAGAAGCTTCTAGATAAGTCAGGTTCATCGAACATGGACATGTTGACTTGGAACGATCTGATTGGTTGGAAGATGACGAGGCGCCACCTCAACGTGTTGGATGTCTTCCTTGAATACTCCAATTTGTGTCAAGAAACTGTCTAACTTTGATTCCTTAATGTCACCATTTGATTCTTTCTTGTCACCATTTGATTCTGCTTGGGAGTTTGTCTTTTTTAATTTCTTCAGGAGATGAAATCCTTCAAGAAGTTGGAAATTTATTTAACTTTTCCATATTTTCACCAAGTCTGAGAACTTTTTCTTTCTTGATGCCTTGAGATTCTTTCAAGTGCCTCGAATTTGGAGAAGAAATCTCTTCGCGAAGTATTTCTCATACTTAGCCAAATTTTGGCCCTCTCTATACTCGGACGAACCTTGCTCGTGGCCCTGTCTTCAATTCTGAATTTGGCTTGAAACTCCATTTGTGTTTTCTGTGACGATCCTACCTTCAGCTGCCAATTTATGTTGCACGGGAGGAGGGTAAAAGCTCTAGATAACCCCTTGCAAATATGAAATGATGGGATCAAGTTGTTCAGACATTTGATGTGATCATGCCCTCCTTCTTGATACCTTGAAATTTGGAGAAGAAACTCTCCATGCCCTCATCATAATTGAGGAAATTGGAATTTTCTTTGTGAAACATTCCCCATACTTAGCCAAATTTTGGCTATCTTCACGCTCAAATGAACCTTGCCTGTGAACTTGTTGAAACTCTAGTTGCGATCTCTATGATGATCCCACTTCTATTTCCTCTTGCGACCTGTAAAACTAAAGGAAAATAAGTTAGAAATCTATCTTGGATTAAAAAAAATCGAGGCTACGAACGGCTAAGTGTTTGGAGATTTCATTTCATTTTCATACTTAGCCACAAAAAATGCATTTTCATATGTAAATTCTTCAATCCTAAGGATAACTGTGATCACAATCCAACACCAAGTGTTATAACCCTCTTACTTAGTCAATAAAATTATTTTCCTTCACTAAGAATTCAAATAAATCCACTAAAATCATTTTCAATGACTGAAAAACTCAGAAAATGCACAAATCTGCATCGTAAATTCAACTTCACCTTCGAATAGATAGAAGTTTCTCAGAAAACTCAGAAAGAATTAACAATTCTTCCTTATACCAGCTGGCTCCACTCCAAAATCTGTGAATCCTTTGTCAAGAAGCTCACCCAACTGCAAGCCATATCAAGATTTTTCTCCAAATGAACTCCAATCTGCAAACACTTCTTTATGCTCTCCTTAAGAATTTCGAACTTCTTGGTGTAAAATGAAGTTGCAAATGATGCATTTGTAATGAAGTTGAATTCCTAATTAGAAACACGCAAAATCATCCAGCTCATGTTTCTAAATCTAACTCAAATCTTGGGAAAGTGTTGTCATCTTCTTTAGTTCGAAAATCTCTTACTTGTGCAAGTTTCTAAATTGCTTTTAGTCTATTAACTCAAACTAGGCTCATAAAATAGTATCTTCCAAAAAGTTTATAATTTGGGACTCAATCTGAAAATCATTTTGATCTGCAAATATATTCTTTCCCATTTTAATTTTGAGTTTCCATTTTGATTTCTTAACTCGCTGATCTTTGAAAATCTCAATTTCCAACTTTCTAAATTGATTACAAGTTCGATTTTTTGGAAGATTTGATGACATCACTCGGATTCTTGTTGACTTTATTTGACTTCCAAGAGTAGGGCGGAGTTTTTAGTGTTCAATTTCATGCTTGGGCGGACTTTTGGAGGCTCTCTTCATGTTTGTTTGCCTTCAACTTCATGCTTGGGCGGACTTTTGGAGGCTCTCTTCATGGGCGGCCTTTCTCCTTCTCACCATGCATGGCGGACTTTTATGACTTCACCATCTTCACTATCAAGTTTGGGCGGACTTTGTAGCTCTCTCAAGACATGGTGGAGTTTTCATCTTCTAACATGATGCTTGGGTGGAGTTTTATGACCTCTATCATCATGTTTGCTTGCCTTAACTTTTTTTTATCCCATTCATAGGGCAGACTTTTTGAAGTATCACCAAGGGCAGAGTTTTTAGATGACATGGCTATCTTCATACCTTGGCTAGGCGGAGCTTAAAGACATCACCAAGGGACGAACTTTTTGACTACCTCCAAGTAGGGCGGACTTTTGGAACTTCTTCTTGGCACCAAGTATCACTTCATATTTAGCTAAATTTCTGTCATCAAATCTCCTTCATATTGCATCATGTTAACCTCTCCATTTACTGACTTCCAATCTTCATGTTGCCATCATTGATGTCTCTTACATGGGGCGGAGGTTTTAGTTTCTTTGACACCACACTTGGAAGTGTTTACTAGGTAGGGCGGACTTTCTTTCTTCTCTTAGGCAGCTTGGAGGGCGAACTTTTCATTTCTCCAACATGGCGGACGCTAGGGCGGACTTTGGAGGCATCTCTCCATGGCATCGTCATACCTTGGCTAGGCAAACTTTTGAAACCATCTCCAAGGGCGGACTTTTGTGCTCCCTCTTCAAGGCGAACTTTTGACTACTTCCTCATGCATGGCGGACTTTGGTGTTCCCTCCAACATAGCGGACTTTCTTCACTTCTCATGAGGGCGGACTTTTGAGCCTCCAACTTCATGGCGGACTTTTGGGAGATCACCATCATCTTGCTTGGATAGGGCGGAGTTTCATAGACATCATGACTCTTTGCCAGGGCGGACTTTTGGAAGGCCACCAAGAGGGCGGACTATATATGAAATATAACATTTAAGTATACTTTAAGTTATATTTCATATATATTGTCAGGATGTTTGAGAGTGGTTTCGGACCTCCAGGAGTTATAATGCAAAATCTAGTTTTTGGAAGATTCTTCAATTTTCCAGACTTGGTCAAATTTTAGGGTCAGGATGACATTCCAGACAGTGCCAAATTTTAGGACATTTGAGGATCAGGATGACATTCCAGACTTAGATGATTTTTTTGAGCTGATTATCCTTTGAATGTGCCATGACCCCCTAAAATATAGGAACTTAGCTTTTTGGGTCAAAACTTGAAAATTTTGGATCGCGGTCGAAGCAGGTCAGTGGTATCAGTGCAGACCCTAGGTCCCCATTCTAAAAAAGCAAAAAAAAAAAACATCCCTAGAAAATAGGGAAAACTTTCTAAAAATAGCCATTCCGGGAATTGGGCCAAAAATGCTAAAAACGAAACTTCCTAAAAAATAGGAAAAAGCAAAAAAGCAAACTTTCTAAAAATAGAAAGTTGTTCAAATTCGTCCAAATCAATTGCGATCTTCGTCCTTTGGCCCTTCTAGGCACTTTGGCGGTGTTCGGACTCTATTATCACTTGGCTTGCAAAAACTAGCTTTCAATCCTTAGGACTCAAACCATTCAAAACTGAGCAAGGCTTGACAAAACTGAAGCAGAAGGCCATGGGACACTAACAAAAAACCCTAAAAAGCAAGAAAAGAGAGGGTCCCCATTTGTAATGGGCCGATGTGTGAAAAAGGTCACAACAACAACCAAATACATTCTAATGTAGGAACACAAATTCAATCTAAATGAATCGTCATTAGCTTGCTCCATTATCTCAAAGGACCATATGTCAGTAACTTAAACTTTCTTACTTGGTCTTGGAATTACTTTTTAACCTCATTTGATTTGATAAGTAACTTCTTTATGCGATCAATGAGTGGGAAATGAATAAAATGATGAATCAGACAACAATTGTATCCCATGCTCCATGTCTCTCTTAGATGGTAAACCTCTTGGTCTTTGGAACACTTATTGGAGTTACTGAATCAACTCCAAAAGTCTTTGCTCTCTTGTGTAACATGCTTGTAAAGTTTCTACATCAATCTTCCTTTCTTAGAATTCACACATAGCAACACAAATTTGTTGCTTCCATTTAAGATGATGGCCTCCTCATCCCTGGTTAAGTAGTATTTGTTCTCATTCCTCATGAAAATCGCATTGCATCTCTTATCCACATCTATGCGATGCAAAATATCATAAACATCAACGGGAACCATACCTACCTCCACTTTACAAATGAAGTTTGCATAAATGGCAAGGCTAATTGTACATTACTATGTATTTTCTATTTCTACATCACTATGCATTCATTCGGACATAGATGTGGCCAATTGTGAGCCTCAAAACCAAACCTCCTTACCTATTCTTCCAAAATCAGATTTGATTGAAAATTGGAATTAAAAAATGCATAATGAGATAGAAAAGTTTACTTGTCTTTTCGTTCTCCTTTGCTTCATTTTCTACCAACGGCCACTAACTTTTGCATGGTAGTGCATGCTACCTTCTCATCAACATTAGAATTACAACCAACATCTTTCCCATCAACCATAGCTGTCATAGTCAAATTCATGCCTTTCCACTCATCCCCACACCAAAAAAAAATGTTTGCCTTCAATCTTGGTGACATCTCGGTTATTTGACTTGGAAAAAATTCTTCACTGTCCTCACTTCATCTCTTGTCCTATATAGTGTGTTTGCATACAAATTTCATCTAAACTCTTTGAGTTGATAAGTAAAGCATATCCCTTAATATGGTTGTGAAGTCCATTAAGGTGCTTGACCACTGCATCATCACCTGACGAACCTCATATATTAATGGCTTGCTTTTATGGGAGAGAGGGAAAGATAGCAGATATATAGATGTCAAAATCAAATTTTGCACATGCATGCAAGAGAGTGGAAGTATTGATGTCCAAATCAAATCTCATGCATACATGCCACCTGAAATCAAAAGCTTTGAAATGGAACATGGTGATAGCAAACACAAGACAAGTGTTAGTATAACCGGTGGACAACTGAGAGGGTGGGGGGGGAGGGGGCGAGGGGGGGTGAATCAGTTGTCAACAGATTATGTGAATTAAAGCACTTAAAACCTTTTACCGGAATACAAGAAAACAGATACCGGAATAACTGATAAAGCATTAAAACATAATTGAAAACCAGAGAATCAATACCATGCAACCATAGCACATAACACCATGATTTGTACGTGGAAAACCTGGTAAAGGGAAAAACCACGGTGGGAAACCCTACCCACAGTCAGATGATACTTCTGAGAAAGTATATGATTACAATAGGGGCCTGCACATGCAGGATGGCACACTGACTAGAGCGCACTACTCATCACAATGGAGTCTCATTGACTACAAAAGAGGTTAACCACCTCAAAATATTTGGACAACAATCCAAAAAGAAAAACTGCCTATGATAGCATCAAACATGCCAGATTACAGTTCCGATTAAGCTCAATACCGGAGGTCTAAAACCTCTTACATAAACCCAACTCGATCACCTATGATCAACCAAATCCTCTACTCAAATGATTATTACATTATTCGCTCCATGCATATGATCTACAATGAGATCTTACATATATTTATACAAACCCTGGACCTAAACAATTAGGTCGGCCACCCAAATGATAATTCAATAGATCCATTACATAATCCTAAAATAAAATCATAAAACATGTCGGCCTAAGGCCAAACAAATATCATCCAATCAATAAAACATCCCGAAAGCGCATTTGAAGGATCCATCAACACGTTTCATGAAACCGGTATATAACCTAGATAGCATCGGACCTAAATTAGATCCACACGCCAAAGCAATGACACCAATCAGTCGAGGCACAAACACAATCACCATCAGCATCCTGAATCCCTTCTAGAAGCCGCACCAACACCACTTATGCATTATATAAAAGGTCTTCAATAAAGCTCTGCCGGTGAAACCCTTACCGAACCTACAAAGCAGGCTTACTAGAACATAAGATAGCATCCGATCATCAAGTCAATACCAACTGACTGAAACATACTTCAGAAGCATATGAACCATTCATACAAACTTATTCTATCATTCAGATCGTACTGATAACAATCAACTGATAATCTTCCCAATCCAATCCTTCTACCGAAAGCCAGTAAACAACCATAACAGCTAGTCTTGACATCAATGACAAAACATCAATGCAACACATAATCAATTCCTTCATATTGCCAACAATCTCCCCCTTTGGCATTATGGCAACACTAGATGTGAAAAACATCCAAGTGTCAAGAAATGCCAAATATAACAATGAAGCTCTGAACCAACTCTGAATCAAAAGACCAAATCTCGCCAAACTCCCCCTGAGGAGTGCGATCAATCTGAAAAATAGATAGCATAGGTTTTTCACATATATTTCTCCCCCTTTGACATCAATGCCAAAGATATGACATAAATATCAAACAGAATATGAAAACTTTAAATCTCAAGGCTGACTACTCCCCCTGAGTAGTAGCATTATTTCATCAATCCGGAGCAAAAGATAGCTCTGATAATGCATATCGGACTGATGCACATATGCATCATTTAGGTCTCTACCAGAGGGGTAGAAACCCTCAATTTGTCTCTCAAATGCTCAAATGATTCTCAGGACAAAGGTTTAGTGAAGATGTCTACTATCTGTTCTTTAGTGTTCACATAAACCAATCTGACTTCTTTTGCTTCCACCTTTTCTTTCAAAAAGTTATACTTGATTGATATGTGCTTAGTCTTGGAGTGAAATACCGGATTCTTTGATATGTCAATAGTTGTAGAGTTATCACAATGAATAGCAACTAGATCATTACAACTCACTTTTATATCCTTCAACATATGCTTCATCCATAGAACTTGAGTGCAATTAGTTGTTGCTGCAACATATTCAGCTTCAGCAGTAGATAAAGAAATGCATGACTGTTTCTAGTTGATCCATGAAACCAACTGCTTCCCAAGAGAGAATGCCCCACCGGATGTGCTCTTCCAGTCATCAACATCACCTGCCCAATTTGCATCTGTATATGCAAATAAAGTAAAGTCATCATATTTAGGGTACCATAAACCATATTTAATTGTTCCTTGCAAATACTGGAATATCCTTTTTATTGCACTTTCATGATTTTCTCTTGGATTACTTTGATATCTTGATACAATACTGACCGCATTCATTATATCTGGTCTAGTCTGAGTTAAATATAGCAAACCACCAATCATGGATTTATATCTTGTAAGATTTACTAGAGGGGATACATCTTTAATTGACAATTTTTCACTTGTAACCATAGGAGTACTAACCGGTTTGGAATTTTCCATACCAAATTTCTTCAATAATTCCCTTAGATACTTAGTTTGACAGATAAAGACGTCTTTGTCAGTCTGAGTAATCTGCAAACCTAGAAAAAATCTTATTTCTCCAGTCATAGACATTTCAAATTCATTCTTCATTTATCAGAGATTTCCATGCACAATTTTTCTTCACCTCCAAAAATGATACCATCAACAAATACTTCAATAATCAAAATATTATCATTAGTGATCTTATAATATAGGTTACTGTCAGCATTACCTTTTATAAAATCAAGCTTCAAAAGATACTTATCCAACCTTGCATACCAAGCTCTAGGAGCCTGTTTTAATCTATATAGAGCTTTCCTTAATCTGCAAACCATATTTTTATCATCTGTCAGTAAAAATCCATCAGGCTACTCAATAAAGACTTCCTCTTCAAGTTCTCCATTCAGAAATGCACACTTAACATCCATTTGATAGACCTTGTAGTTCTTATAGGCTGCATAAGCAAGAAATAGTCTAACAGCTTCAATTCTAGCTACCGGTGCAAAAGTTTCACCATAATTAAATCCTTCCTTCTGAGAATATCGTTTGCAGACCAATCTAGCCTTGTTTCTTATAACTTGTCCATCCTCATTTAGTTTGTTTCTAAAAACCCATTTAGTTCCAATGACATTCTTAATTTCACATCGGAGAACCAAAGTCCAAGTATTGATCTTTTCTATCTGATCTAATTCATCTTCCATAGCTTTCATCCAACATTCATCTTTACAAGCTTCAATTACTGATGCTGGTTCAATTTGAGAAATGAGACATACCTATTCATTTTCCAATCTTCTTCTTGTCATAACTCTCTTGTTTTTGTCGCCAATGATCTGATTTTCAGAATGATTTAACCTTGCATACCTTGGTGTTTTCTGATTTTCAGGTTTTTTGTGATGTTCTTCAATTACAGTTGAGTTTTTTGATGATGTCGAGGTAACTGGTTCAGCATTCTGTTTCGGTACAGGCATTACCAGATCAGTTATGATCATTTCCACTGTCGGTTCTCTATCATCACATTTAGTTTGGTCTTTGTGCTGCTCATCCACCTTCACATTAGTGCTCTCCACAATTCTCTGCAATCTTTTGTTATAACATCTATACGCTTTGCTTTTAGTTGAATACTTCATCACATCTAGGGTCAAACTTTCCAATGGAATCATCTCTTTTGATATAACACTTACTTCCAAAGATTCTAAAATACTTAAGAGTAGGGGAGTGACCAAACCATAATTCATAAGGTGTCTTACCGATATCTCCTTTGATATGAACTCTGTTGAATGTATAAAATGTTGTACTTACTACTTCTCTCCAATAGATATGAGGCAAATTAGCTTCCATCATCATGGTTTTGGCTGCATCCAAAATGGTTCTGTTCTTTCTTTCCACAATACCATTCTATTGAGGTGTCTGGGGTGCAGATAATTGTCTCCTAATGCCATTTTTCTCACAATAGCTATTGAATTCACCGGATGTGAATTCACCACCTTGATCTAATCTCAAACACTTGATTTTCATCCCTGAAAGATTTTGAATTTCTCAAAGGCTTCAGATTTCTCCCTTAGAAAAGCAACCCACATCATTCTAGAATAGTCATCAATGATTAACATGAAATATCTATCTCCTTGAAAGCTTCTTGTATTAGCAAGACCACATAGGTCAGTATGAATCAAATCAAGAATATCATTAGATTTATCAGGTATGCTCTTAAAAGAAGTTCTGATTTGCTTGCTTATTTGACATTCCTTACATACCGGATTATGAGGCTTCACAATCTCAGGTAAATCTCTAACTGCCTTAGTTGAACTGATCTTTACAATGCAATCAAAATTTACATGACACAACCTCTTATGCCATAGCCAACTTTCATCAATATGTGCAATCAAACATGTTTTTTCATCGAAGTTCAAATGAAAGATGTTACCTTTTGTCTGTGTACCCGTTGCAATCTCCAAACCTGATTTGTTAATGATTTTGCACTTTCCATCCTTGAATTGTAATTGAAATCCTCTATCTACCAACTGTCCTACACTCAAAAGATTATGCTTCAGACCTTCAACATAATAGACATTTCCAGTGTTATGCTTACCATCCAATGAAATGATTCCTCTTCCTTTGATCATGCATGCCTTGTTATTACCAAATCTGACTTGACCACCATCAAATTCTTTCCGGGTTAGAAACTTTCTTTTGTCTCCTGTCATATGATGAGAACATCCACTGTCTATTACCCATTCATCTTTTTCTTCAACTTTTGCTGCAAGGGCCTTTTCCTCATTTTTGATAACTGGTTCCGAATCATCTTCCTTTATAGCATAAAATACCCATTCTCTTCCATTGCCGGATCCACTAGCTAAATCTCCTGTCGGTTCTTCCTCTGAGTCATCAGTTACTCCTTCCTCATCAACATAGTAGCATGATTTGTTTTTGTTTCTCCTGTACTTATGCTTGATCTGATATTCGGGATTAGGCTTAAAAGATCTTCTTGCTCTTTCTTCTAATTTTGAATTCCTTTTAGGACATCTAGATGCAAAATGACCTATCTTATTACATGCAAAACATTTGAAAGGAGATTTTCCTTCATACTTACTTCTTGTCGGACCTTTAGGTATTCTTCTAGCAAATAGGGCTTCAAGTTGCTCAAGCTCTTCATCTTCTTTCCTAATCTCTTCCAATTCCTTTGAATACAAAACTTTCCAATCTTGCTTGTCGGTTGATGATGTAGATGCCTTAAATGCAATATCAATCTTTGCAGCTCCTGGAGGACCAAATTCTTCAAGCTCAAAAGCAAATATCTTCCCAACAAGAGTATCTCTATTGACCGAAGAATTAGGCATGGTTCTTAACTCATTAATTGCAGTTACCTTCATCTTATATGCCGATGGCAAAACCCTTAATACTTTTGAAACAATCTCTTCCTTGCTCAGAGATCCACCACAACACTGAATTCCCAATACAATTTCATTTACCCTTTTCATGAATGCAGAAATTCTTTCATCTTCCTCCATCTTCAAGTTTTCATATCTTACCTGATAACATTCAAGTTTTGCAATTTTAATAGTGGGATCACCTTCATTTAGAGTCTCCAACTTGTCCCATATAGCTTTTGCCGATGATTTATCTGATAATCCCATGAACTGTTGATCTGATAAGGCGCTTAAGAGGGCTTTTCTAGCTCTGCAGTCATTTTCAATGTTCTTTTCCAAGTCTGCCGGTGTAGGATTGCCAGATGTCGGATCATGAGGAGTGTAACCTTTCTGAGTTATTTCCCAACTATCCTTTCCAATGCATCTTAAATGAGTCTCCATCCAAATATTCCATACTCCATAGTTTGTTCCATCAAGCCTAGGGCTGTCCTTCTGGTAAACAGTAGATGAACTATTAGCTGCCATAGGATCTTCCTCAAGCGGTTAGGCTTTTGCAAAAAGAGGACCAAGCTCTGACACCAATTGTTAGGATAACCGGTGTACAACTGAGAGGGAGGGGTGAATCAATTGTCAACAGATTATGTGAATTAAAGCACTTAAAACCTTTTACCGGAATACAAGAAAACAGATACTGGAATAACTGATAAAGCATTAAAACATAATTGAAAACCAGAGAATCAATACCATGCAACCATAGCACATAACACCGTGATTTGTACGTGAAAAACCTAGTAAAGGGAAAAACCACGGTGGAAAACCCTACCCACAATCAGATGATACTTCTGCAGAAAGTATATGATTACAATAGGGGTCTGCACATGCAGAAAGGCACACTGCCTAGAGCGCACTAGTAATCACAATGGAGTCTCACTGACTACAAAAGAGGTTAACCACCTCAAAATATTTGGACAACAATCCGGAAAGAAGAACTGCCTATGATAGCATCAAACATGTCAGATTACAATTCCGGTTAAGCTCAATACTGGAGGTCTAAAACCTCTTATATAAACCCAACTCGATCACCTATGATCGACCAAATCCTCTGCTCAAATGATTATTACATTATTTGCTCCTTGCATATGATCTACAATGAGATCTTACATATATTTATACAAACCCTGGACCTAAACAATTAGGTCGGCCACCCAAATGATAATTCAATAGATCCATTACATAATCCTGAAATAAAATCATAAAACATGTCGGCCTAAGGCCAAACAAATATCATCCAATCAATAAAACATCTCGGAAGTGCATCTGAAGGATCCATCAACACGTTTCATGAAACCAGTCCATAACCTAGATAGTACAGGACCTAAATTAGATCCACACATGCCAAAGCAATGACACCAATCAGTCGAGGCACGAACACAATCACCATCAACATCCTAAATCCCTTCTAGAAGCCACACCAACACCACTTATGCATTATATCAAAGGTCTTCAATAAAGCTCTACCAATGAAACCCTTACTGGACCTACAAAGCAGCCTTACTAGAACATAAGATAGCATCCGATCATCAAGTCAATACCAATTGACTAAAACATACTTCAGAAGCATATGAACCATTCATACAAACTTATTCCATCATTCAGATCGTACCGGTAACAATCAACTAATAATCTTCCCAATCCAATCCTTCTACTGGAAGCAGGTAAACAACCATAACAGTTAGTGTTGACATCAATGACAAAACATCAATGCAACACATAATCAATTCCTTCATATTGCCAACAACAAGGGACCCTCAAAGTAAGTACAAGCAACAGTAAAACTTATTTGTAAGTACTGCAACCACATTTGGTTGTTTCACATTGTAACAGCCAGCAAGAGTTTTGCAATGGAAATTGCTATCTTAAAATGTTTCCTGGTGGTTTTTTCCGGGCCCAGCATGGCAGTTCCTATAGCTTTTTGTAATCCATTCCAATCCCCCACTCTCTGACATGTTGCTGTTGCCCTCACATGTCTCATTTCTGGCAATGCATTGCTAAACTATGTTAGTACTAGGTAAAAGGAAGTTACCACCAGAACAACCTAAGGGCTTGCACATCAATGTTTCCTCTCAAATAGAGGGCTTTTTTTGCATTAAGTGCTACATTAACATTCCTTGACCCACATTTGCTATTAAAATGAATTAATGCTGCTGATTTCTCTGCAACTCAGTATCTTGAATCAAAGTCAGGTCTACAATTCAAGGAAAACTAACCCTCTGTCTGTTAGACTGTGATCTAGCAGTATGTTGAATTAGTTGTGTCCCTGACGATCCAGGTTTAAATCCTAGTGAGCATGCTCCTCATTAAGCTTGGGTATAGTCGTGCAACAAGTGGGAATGCTTATGGCCAGGATGACGCAGTTTCAAATCCTAATGGCATTTCCTTAGTATTCTTCAGTTATACTCAAGTTTTGTACATCGCAGGGTTGTAATATTCTTTGGTGTTCAAAAGGGTTTACCTTGCTTTGCATGACTAGCCCTTTAGTCTCTCAGCTCTTTTCAACACCACAAGCTCCAAAACAAATCTTTTAACAGGTAAACTACATCTTTTGAAATACAAATACATACCTTCAGCTTATTAAAAACAACCAAGGGGCATCTAGGCCATCAAATTCACCCAAAACTTTCTTTTGGCCTTGTTAGCTGAGGTGTGTTGCACCCAGAATTGCATTCGTATGCTACTTAATCATTGTGTGAATGTCCTCTTTCCAAAAAATTACCCTATTTCACCACTTGGTTACCAAAACTGAGAAATGGCAAATGTGACGGTAATGGCAACATGACAGAAAAAGGGAGTTTAGATGAGGTTGTGCAAGAAATAGATTAGAAACAGTTTTCATATTCATACATATATTACACATTTTCTTTTTTAGCAGTTATATCTATGAAACATGACATTTAGATTTAAAATTCTAACAGTAAATATTTAAATCTATATTTTGCAAAAGTAAGCAAGTACATGTTTAATCAATTCTACAAATGGGAATGAACATATTCATCTATTTGTATTAAATAATTGAAAAATTTAACACACTTTTTTATATATTTTCATTTATGCAAAATTTGATTGTATATTTTTAATCATTATAAGACAATCTATTTAAAATCATAACGCTAATGATATTTTTCCATATTTTTTTATAATCATTATAAAATAAAAAATTCAACTTAACAGAAACATTTTAAACCTGTGTTAATATTAATCTATGTTACCAGATCTGCCTAGTGACCAGCCAGATCCAGGTCTGGTTTGAACTAGATCCGTGGTCCAGTCCCACTTCCCTGCAGATTCTAGCGGGTCATGTCCATGGAGAATTGCTACTCAACCCCACTGGAGGCGCTGCCCCCAGTCCCCCACAAAGTTGTGGGATATAGAGCTACACAATACTGACTTGGAAACTTCCACCTCCCAAAATGTTGCACTTGAGGAAATCTAATGTCGATGATGATGATTATGATGTTGATGATTTAGAAAACCCATATGATGCTGAAAACTAATTGGTACCCAAAAGCGGATTACCTGGGTTCAAAAACTGAAGTCTAGACCTCTATTTACTCAGCTATTATCAACGCAAGCTCTATATCTCATACCTTCTGCCCCTACCCTGACTCAGATGATTCCCTTCACACTGAAAAGAAGCTTAAAACACTGCAAATTCCGCCTAAAAAGAGAATCATCAAATGATACATCGATGCCCAACCATAAAATCGCATTAGAAATTAAGCGAAATAATAAAACAATGTATAATTGCATCAAACATTCCTCAGGGATGAGTGGAGAGGTAAGTTGGGGAGCTCACACGAAGCAGTGGGCATCCATCAGTTATAACTTATGTGTATATGAATCTAAACGGCGAAGACAGATCGGACGACTAATATGGCCTGCTCTAGTTCCAATGTGTTAAAGTGAATTGGTGCCTTAAGGAGACCACTCTTCAAACTGTAATTTCCGATCTCAATCTAATACTTTCGAAGTCTCTTTTTGAATCAATTAATTAGACCTTCTACTGTTTACGCTTGCATCCCCCATCCCACAAATAACAACATAAATTTCTCTGATCCCTTCCAGACAAGAGCAATATACAAGCAAGAAAAGGCCATGGCCTCCCTAAACAAGGGTTTCTTCAGCAATTGCATACCCTAGGCTAAATCGATTGCACTAAATAAAACATAAACATACAACGATAAAGATGATTGCTTAACATATACATCATATTAACAAACTATACCATTCTAAGAAACTTAAATCGTGGCTGAATATAACCAAATCGAAATAATTTCTTCAAAGAATTAGAAAATAAGCATTTGTGCATCAAAATTGTAGCAGAGTAAAATATTGTCATGAAAACATACGATTTATTCAGATTGAGGGATGGATTAGCGAGAGCACGGGCAATTACGCCTTAAACTTTTGCTGCATCTTCAAACCCTCCGTCAGTGCAGAAGCCGAACAAACAGAACAACGGCATTAATTGTTTGTACAGCTGATCTCAGTACTATATTCGGGAAAAAAAAATAGTATATAAGGTTTCAATCATCGAGTCCTCTCTAAAATTTATGTGGAGATATTAATTTTTATTTTATTTTACCCTGTAGTGGGGAAGGAAAAAAGATATAAAAATTGGATTAAATGAATTTAAAAGTAGTTTTTAATCGAAAATAATCAATTGGATTTAATATGTATGGATGGGAGTCTTTGATATGATGGTGATAGTTTTGTATGTTTGTCGATGAATCTTACTCACTACCTATTCCTTCCACTCTTTATTCCATAGGTAAGATAATTAAAAAAAATTAAATGAATAAGGCTTTATTATATTATTTTGTAAAAGATATAGTGTATATTATATTTTTTAAGTGGGTGGAATAATGTTCATAATAATAATATATAAACAAGTGTCACGTAGTGGCGGGTACTTGCCATCATAGTATTGTAATAAAAATATTTGTTCTAATTTTTAATTATTATAATTTTGAATTGCAATAAAAATATTTGAATTTTTAATTATTATAATTTTTTTCATTGTTATTTTAAAATTATACTAGAATAATTATATTTATGTAATATTAACTACAACTCTCATTTTAATAAAATAATATAAACTAGTAATTGCACTTTGGTGTGCAATGGGTATGCCAAAGAGGTGTGGAAGGTCAATTGAGAAAAATTTGATCTATGTTTTGGATAAATTTGTGTAGTGTATGAGGTCAATTTGTAGCCATGATGTTGTTTGTACAACAAAGGACTTAATTGAGAGGTGATAGCTTAAAATCAACTTTGCATCCACTTACAAGGATTCAATCATAATTGAAATGAAACATTTGAATTGACAAGATAATCAAGTTTTATTAGCAATAGGCTCATATTATCTTTGCAATAGGGTGAGCGCAAGAGTGGGGTTGAGATAGGGCCAGAAAGAGGGATATATAGAGGGGTAAGAGTGAGGGAGAGATTGGTAAAGAGATAGACATAGAGATAGAGAAGAAGGTGAACATATAGTTAGAGTCAAAGATAGATATGGAGAATGGGGAGAGGAAGATGGAGAGGAGAGAGATATGAGAGAGATAGAGAGAGAGGGGGGGGGGGGGGAGAGGAATATATAGATATGGAAGAAAATAAAATAGTTGGAAGGAGATGAAGATATAGAAAGATAAAGATAGAGATAGGAAGTGATATATAGAGAGGGGGGGAGATATAGTGGTACAAAGAGATAGAGATTAAGGGATAGATGAAAGAAGTGATAGGGAGAGAGATGAAGATTGAGGTATAGATGAAGATAGAGTGAAAGAGGAGGGAAAAAAAGATAGAGCAAGGGAGAGGGGGAGATAAAGATAGAAAGAGAGGAGATAGATAGGGAGAGACAAAGAGGAAGAGATAGGGAGAGATATAAAGGAATGGGGAGAGATGATATATATAGTGAGATAGAACTAGAGAGTTAGAGATATATAGAGAGGGGAAGAGGGAGAGAGATAAATAAATAGACAAATAGAGCTAGAGAGGGGGTGAGAGAAATAAGGGACATAGATATATATTGGAAGAGAAGTATAGAGCTATACAAGAAGAAAAAGGGAGAGAGGTAGAGATAAAGAGATAAATAGGGGGATAGGGAGGGAAAGGGGGAGGAAGAAATGGGGAGAAATAGAGAGGAGAGTGGGATAAAGAGAGGGATGGCCCAGAGAGAGAGAGTGGGGAGAAATTGATATAGATAGAGGAAAATATAGATAGATAGATAGGGATAGTGAGAGATAGAGAGATATATGTATAGAAAGTGATAGATAGACGAGCTGAAAAGAGATGGAGAGAAATACAAAAAAAAAAATATTATACAAGAGATATGGAGAAAATGAGAGAGGGGGGGGCAAGGGTGAGAGAAAGGAGCTGACAAAGACAAGTAATAGAGAGAGAGGGAGAGAGATAGAGAGGGGGAAAGATAGAGAGAGAGAGAGAGAGATAGAGAGAGAGAGAGAGAGAGAGAGAGAGGGAGAGGGAGAAATATGGAGTGTGTGTATATACATTAGAGAGCAGAAGTAGAGAAATATAAAAAGAGGAAGTAATGGGGAGATAGGGAGAGATAAGATAGAAAGAGGGAGAGAAGGGATATATAAAGATAGAAAGAGATATATATAGGGATAGAAAGGATCTAGAGAGTAAATATAACCTATAAAATATAGAGGGGGTGAGCAAGAGGGGGAGATAGACGGAGAGAAAACGGGGGAGAGGAAGAAATAGAAATAGAAAAATGGTGAGAATTAGAGAGGGGGAGATAGAGAGATAAAGATATAAGATGTGATATATGGAGAGGTAGAGATGGATATGGAGAGAGAGAGAGAGAGAGAGAGCATATAACATCTAGAGATAGTGAGATAAAATGGAGATCGGGAGGGAGAAATAGGCTGGAGTGTGTTTGTGTGAGTGAGAGAGAGATATAGATATAAAGATAAGGAGGGAGTAAGACAAAATGTGTGTGAAGAAAAAATGTGTGTGAGTAAAGGATATATACATATAGATATAAAGAGGAAGAAAGATATACAAAAAAATAGAGAGGGGGAGAGGGAGAGAGATGATATAGAAGTAGAGAGATATTAAAAGTGGGAGTGAGAAGGAGAGAGAGAGAGATGGATAGAGAGATGGAGAGATAGAGAGCTAGATAGAGTGGGAAGGATAAAAGGAGAGAGAGAGAGAGAGAGAGAGAGAGGTAAGGAGATATAGATAAAGGAGAGAGATGGAGATCGAGATAATAATCAAATGACATGCTACCATCAACATAACTCCCCAAAGATATATGGTATCCTTAAATTATTAGCATGAAATGAGTAATCAAAAGTCAGTTACTTTTTCTTTCTCTCTCTGTCTAAACATTTTATTTAAGTGTTAAGTTGAAATTTATTTTATTATATAAATTAGAATAAAATTCAAATATAATTATTCTATAATATTTATAAAATTTAAATAAGACAAAATGTATAAATTCCAATATCTTTTAATTATTATTTGTAATTCCATTAAAAAGCACAAATAATTAGAATACAATTTTAACTTAATTAAAAATCAACCCTTAAAAGAAGTGGAAGAATTAGAATAAATAAACAAATAATAGAATATCTAATAAAAAAGATAATATTAAAAGAAAATAATAAGAAAAGAAAGATTTTAATTCAAAATATAATTATTCTATCATAATTAAAATTTTAATAAGACTAACCCGTTAATGGGTCCTGGAGGGTTAGTCCCCTTTCGGAACCAACAAAAGACGAGGTTAAATGGGAACCGCCAGCAAAGGAGTGGATTAAAATTAATTTTGATGGGGCCTCTAGGGGGAATCCGGGTATCTCAGGAGTGGGAGTAGTTGCAAGAGATGATAATGGGGTTATCCTATTCAAGGGGGCTCGACGACTACAGAATGGGACAAATAACGAAGCGGAAGCACAGGTGGCACTAATGGCTATGGAATTGGCCATAAACATGAAAGTGTCAAAATTACATTTGGAAGGGGATTCCTAAGTGGTTATCAACGCAATAGCGAAAGGTAACACCCCCTTATGGAAACTATCTCATTGGTTGGAGATAATACGTGAAAAACTCACCTCCTTTGAAGCTTTTCGGGTTTCCCATGTCAGGAGAAGCGCTAACGCAATGGCGGACCTTCTCTCAAATGCTGGATGTGATATGACATGCCAAGTGGCCAAGTGGTGGAAGGGTAATGGTAGTGTATGGAAGTGGTATTAATGCAGTTCATGAAGCTACAAACCAGTAAGCACGCTAGACGGCTCGCAAGGACGAGTAATCACTATCACTGGCATAATAATTAATGTGGCAATTCAAAAGCATAGAGTCTTGGTTCGAGACAATGGCGGTGAGCAGGAAATCTACTGTGAAATATCTTTCCATTTATTTCACAGATCATGAATTTATACCTAGCCGCAAACGACGGTGGATTTATAATTAATTTGAAAGTTGTGCAATGTATTCGCCAAAAACCAGGTTAATGAAGGTTGTTTGTGTCTTTGCAGTTTAGTTTTTCTAGTTTAACAGGTTGCGAGTAGGTTCAATGGAGGCTAATTTCATGCTCTGAACAGAGAAGAAATTGGTGCCTTTCCTGGGAATGGTTTCGGACAAGTGTCTGCAAGGTCTTTTCAAATACAAGGAAGAGAAGTTGTGGAGTGCTGCTCGGTTAATGCTGGGAGAGGAATTGGTGCATATCCATTTATGGTACAGAACAAATATGGAGGTCTACTCTTTGATAATGGTATGGGCGTGTGAATTCGAACCCGAAGTAGAGAAAGTCAAGCTAACAATGAAAAAGCTTGTTGATGGGGATTACTTAATTAATCTTGATTCCATCCTGGAATGGGTGATCCCCTAGACAGGAATTCACATCCGGGAAGGCGAAGCAGAGGAGGAGATACTACCATTTGTCAGGGGACCAGAGAGTCGATTAAAGGAGCAATGTAGGGAACGAGCTCGCATTGGCTGGGAAGCCATGAAGCTCTGTGTCAAGTTGATACGAACAGATGAGGTCCTTAAGGCACTTAAGGTGGTGGCGCACATGGAGGTGGGAATAGAGCTCTAGGACCGATTCGAGGAGGGGAGAGCGATACAGTTTCTAGCTAGCCTGGAAGGTGACCCAGACTTCGGGAACTTGGACTGTATTCTGAAGATGAAGACTGAAGCAGCCAAAGGGAAAGCCTTGGCAGATATCGATGATGAGGAGAGGAAGATGCCGAACCAGAGCGACTCGGACTAAGCGGTCATGGTGCAAAAATCTGTGTTTTTTGCTTTTTTTCAAAAACAAAAACTTTTATGGATTACTGTAATATGTTGTGCATGAATGCACAGTACTGCGTTACTTCTTATTATGTTTTTGTTGGAACTCTGCATAGTAGGTTTGAACTGAATTTGGGTTGATGTTGATATCTGTTTGGCCCTGTAGGTTGTAACTTTTTTCTTGAAAATTAATATATCCAAAATTACCGATCAAAAAAAAAAAAAAAATTAATAAGACCAAAAATTATAGATTAAATTATTATAAAAAAAGACAAATAAAATAAATTTTAAACTTAATAAAAAATTAACTCTTAATAAATAATATTAAAATCTATATTTTTTATTTTTTATTATTAAAGATCTTTTTTTAAAAATTAATATAATTTAAGCGATTAATTCTATAGTCTTCATCCTTCTCTCCAATTTTAAACCATCAATTTCAATAAGTAGGTGATTCACTTCATATAGGGAATGCTTTGACAAAAAAATTATAATATAATAAAAAATTTATAGTGAAAATATATTTTTTTCTTAAAAGCATAATCCTAATTTAATTTTAAAAAATTATATAATTATAATTATAATAATTAAATTAATCTCAAATATAACTATTAATTTGTGGTATAATATTATATTATTTTTTATATTTATGTAATATTAATTATAATCAGTTTTAATAAAATAACTATTAATAATTATAAAAATGAAAATGGACATTTTTTAAATAACTTAATGAAAATATTTAAATTTATGACTAAAAGTTATTAAATTATTTTGAATATATTAAAATGATTAAAAAATTATGATTTTTAAAAATTATTAAAAAATAGAATGATTTGAAAAAATATATAAAATATAATTATAAAGAATACATATAATAATTAGGTTTATTTTTTAATACAAATATTTGTATTTAATTTTTAATTTAATTTCATTTAAACTAAATGAAATCTTTATAATTGGTTTTATTATCTATATTTTGAGATAAAAAATAATTATTAAAATTTATATGTTTATTTAGAAAAAATATTTTATTTACAATATTACAAATGATAAAAAATGAAAAAACTATTTAAAGTAGACATTTCAGTTTTTAAAATACAAAGAAATCCAAAAAAAAGCTAAAAAATCTATCATCCCTAAAAATTTGCTCCTATAAACCAATCATATTGTAGATAAATTTTTTTTAATAATATAAATCTTAACTTTACAAAAAACAAGTTTTTTTTTTATGAAAAAATAATAATCACTTTTGATTAGTGCAAACTAATTGAATATAGCAGCTTCAGTGAATGCAATAGTATTGCCTACGACAAGTACTAACAAGGGGGAAACCCGCTAGCTCAAATGGTTGGAATAGTTGTGCTAAGGCTTTGGGTTTGTCCCATGTAGGTCCAAGGTTCGATTCACTTCGACCGGTTCAACCTGTTGTAGTGTTGTGTTTGAGCCACGACTTGCAACTCCAGTGGACTAGTCTCGCCTTTGCTCGCCCCCTCCGTCCCCCAAAACCTAGCAAAAAATAAGCCCAGGCAACAACTCGTGCTTATTCTGGGTTGAGGGATACCACTGGGTGATCAAATATATATATATATATAAACGAGAAATATTCAAATTCGTTGTAAAACTCATTTAGATTTTTAAAAGATTCTTAAATTCTTATACATGAATATTTGATTTAAGATAAAGAGTAAAATTGTCAATAGCTTGTAAACATATAATTGATTGGTAAATGTTCATGTTATATTTTGGTTTGCTTTATATCAAAATATAAGACTTGTAATCAGTTTCTTATCTTATCTAAAACTTCTTTCTATTTTTTGTTATGCATTTACATTTTTTTTATTTGATGTATTAGATAAATGTGTAGGTGCATATGCTTTATGTGTCATCCTACTAGTTTATTTGAATATAAGTATTCATCCCACATACATGAAATAGTAATATTTGTCTTTACCAAGATTATATATATTGTAATTACTTCGTAAGTGTAATACTTTACATGGAGCATTTCCACTATTCATACAAGGTTCTTAATATTTTATATTCTCTATTTTTTATTTTTATTGTACAGGTGAAAGAAGCATACTTCATTTTTTGGTCTTATGTTTTAAGTCATTATGGGTGGATGTCTTTGGTTCATGATTCTAGCACATAATCTAGTTATGTTGGTAAACTAACTGTGATATTATGCTTGAAGCAACCAAGATCAAATAGACCAATAGATAGCACAATGACGAGACAGATAAAATATGACAAGAATAAATTATATTCCTATCAAGATGCAAAAGTGATCAACTGGATCATCAAGAATTACATACAATGTATGATAAGTCTGCTTATAAAGGCAAGGATAAGAGACAAGAGAGCACACATTGATGACATGTGGTTCAATGAGATGCAAGGGTAGGTAAGAGTAGGTAAGGGTAGGTAGGAGAAATAGTAAAATATTTCACATGAGGTGGATCACCCATCGAAGGTAGAATTATCATCCCACAATAAGTGGATATGATAAAGTAATAACAAGATCACACCATAAAAGGTGGAAATTCTCCTACATACACACTCCCAATGCATGCAGACCTCCCTAAGTGTCTCATATGCAAACTACAATGTGGTGCATGTACCTAAGTAAACTTAAGTAAAGTGTAATTATATCCAAGATGAATAAATAATTACACCAACACCCCCCTTAAGTGCAACTTAGGGGAATGCACTTAAGTCTACAATGCAACTAAGCAATGCAAGATGGGTCCCGACTACAAGGCCATGTTAGGTACCCATGTACAAATGCAAATGTAATCTCCCATAAAGCAAGGAAAGAGAGCAAAATCCAATGGGAAAAAACCCTCCCCCAAAGAGAGATGAAAACTATACAAAGAACTCTCGAAGAAGTATGTGAAGGACAAAACCTCATGCGAGGAAAAACTCCCCCCATATGAGAGAAGAAGAAGAAGAGAGACTAAGTAGCCCCCCCCCCCCCCAACAATGTAGAATTTGCACCAATGGTAGAAGCTTGAAACTGAATGAAGAAACTGCTCCACGAACGTCGAGCAACATTCCTCCCCTTAGGAAGAAACAAAACCAAAGGTGTATCCATGAAGTCTCCCCAATCATGAAGGGAAGATGTAGGAAAAAAACTCATGATGAATGAAGTCTCTGAAAATTTCTCAAATGTCCCCATGTCGATGCTAAAAGTTACCCCCTCCAAAGGTGGTGTACTGATCCGCACTGTTGAAAAAGGCACTCCAAGATCTAGTGGAGATGAATGTAGAACATGATCCAAAGACTCGCATGTCTCCTCTAAAGATAAACAAACCTCCTCCAACTACTGTACATAAGAATCCACAATAATGTCAACCTCGAAATAATGATCACGTAGAGAATAAACAAGAGGGTCAGAGTTTTCCCTTGCAACAATCGAAGAAGGATCATCTTCATCAAAGAGAAGATGAATATCATCAATGATGTCTCCCAAATCTGCAATGTAGAACTCCACAAACAAACCTGCAATGTTTGTCAAGTACTCATCCCAATGAACTGAAGCTGGAAGATGAGATATATCCTGCTGCATTGAATCACAAGAAGGCAAAATTGTCGCATCATCTACATCATGAGGTGAAATAGGCAATGTGATATCAAGAGGAGGAGATGAAATGCAAGGCTCAAGAATGGGGTCACATGTGAGAATCCCCAAGTTCAAGTACCCAAAGTCTCCTCAAAATCTAGATCATCACAAGAAGTGTGATCATCATATGTAAAATCATCCTCATCAATAGGAACAAAATCTGAAACGAAATATAACCGAGATGCATGTTCCACCACCCCAGTCGCAATGATAGCTCTACTCTCCAAGTCTCTAATGAAAAGTGACTCAGGTGTGAGCTCCACAGTTTTCTTTGTTGCCTCATGTGTAATTTTATACATGGAAAGAAGATTGTTTGTCAAATGGGGTACACACAACACATAATTGAAGGAGTTATCCCCAATGGCAATAGATTCTTTCCCAATCACATACATGTATGTATGATTGCCCATCAAAATATGTGGCATGGTGCAAGGCTCAAATGTAGAAAACATAGTCTGTGAAGATGCATATGATGAGAAGCCATCTCCTTGAATCATGACTTGTAGTAGCACAAAGAGCTTGTCCTTTTCTTGTCCCAAAAGAGTGAGTCTTCCCACTTGTTGCTTCCATAAATGCTTGTCCTTTCCCCTTTGATTGTGAGGAAGTGGAAGGTGACGAATCCTCCTTTTTATAGGCATTAGGCAAATCAATGTTGTTCTTTTTGAGGATATGTAAGAGCTCATCAATCTTCTTAGAATGGCAATGACGCTCCTCATGACCAACCTTTTTACAATAGGCACAAGTAGGTCTCTCCTTCTTTACTGAATTGTCCTTCTTGGAAGAGGATGAATCTCCTTGTTGTGGAGAAGATGGTGCTTTGTCCTTAGGATTTTATTGCCCTTTCTTCTTGTTTGATTTTTCCTTTCCTTGATTTTTTTTGTTCCCTTGAGTTGCCACATATGCTTGAGACTTAGAAGTCTTAAGAATGCCCATGCTTGTCAACTTAGTTTGCTCCATCATCAACATGTCGGTGAAAGCATCAAATGTAGGCATTGTGTAGCTTGAACCCATAGTCATCCTATGGGTTTGGAAACTAGAAACAATTGTTGCATATTCTTGTGGAAGCTTGCCCATCAAATTGAAGATCAATTGAGTATCCTTCTTATCAATGCCACAATCCTTGAGTTGTGGCCTCAACTCTTTTGCCTTAGTGACATAATCTTGTATTGTATCAAAGTTCTTGGGATCTAACATGGTGATATCACTATAAATTTGATATCTCCTAATCTCACCAACTTGGCCATACAAGTCTTGAAACTTTTGCCAAGCATCCTTAATTGTAGTACATTTCTCAATATGAAATATGAGATCTTTTGATACATACTTTCTTAAGGTACCAATTGCTATTATGTTCTTAGTGATCCAATCCAAGTAACCATTGGGATCAGCCTTAGGATCAGCGGAAGCAACAATAGTTCCATCAATGTAATGAGTTAACCTGTTTTCCATTAGTTTACTCCATGCATCAATTTTCCAAGTAGCATAATTTTGTGGAGTTAAGAGAGGAAACTTAGGAGAACCCAGTAGAAAAATGAAAGAACAAGAGAGCAAGAGCACAAGAGACACCCCCCAAAATTCACTCAATTAAAGTAACCCCCCCCCAAAAAAAATAAAAAATAAAAAATAAAAAATGATTCTTTTGGCACTTTATATGTAGTGCGTGTACAATAGGCCACTTGCAAACAATGACAAAGTGGACTTCTGATTTGTTTTGCAACTGCCCCAATAGTCTTAGAACTGCAATGCAAAAGACCAAAAGTGTAGATCTATGCAATACAAGTGTCAAATTGGCCAAAAAAGACCATATGCTGAAAGTACAATTTCCACTCAAAATCACTACAAACTGATAGCTGATTATGAAAGTAGACAAAAAATCATGCACTTTAAAAAAAACGGCACCTAAAGAGGAGTTCATATGAGCCAAAACAGAGTCCCTGAAGTTGCAAAAATGGGGAATACTCAGCTACAACAGTGAAAATATGCATTTTCTAGAAAATTCGTGCATCAAAATGGAAAACCACTTGCACCACTGCAAAGAGCGTAAAATTCTACCTTAAATAAAAAAAAAATTGCACTGAAAACTAAAGTCCTGAGCCCGAGATATCACTGTTTGAAGTTCGCCTATCAACTTGAAAATATAAATGGAGAAACCCCATATTAAACTCAAATATATATTATATTATAATGCTCCTAACTTACCTAGTACCCTACCCTACCCTTCATTGACTTGATCATGAGTCTAATCGCATCCCCAATTTCTAAGTTTTAAATTATTTCTTTGTAATTCTAATTATCCTTAGATATGAATATTACCCATTAGTGTGGACCAAAAATTTTAAATTGTGCATTTAAGATTGTGTACTTAAAGACCATCCTAATACACCTTTCAAGATTGATTGTTATAAGAGAGCCAATAATCACTCACACACAAGAGTGTATCCTCTTGCAAGAATCAACTATTAGTTAGCATTGTACTTTAGCATAATTAGATAGTCGTAAAATTGACATGCATTTTCATCTTTGCAAAGTTTTCTATCAATCATAAGTTTCATTAGACTTGGTTGATATCACACTAATACTTGCATCAAACACATTAATTAACTTATCAACATCCATTACCATCACTTATACCCATTTTATTGTTGTTAAATTGACGTAGGGATCTAACTTAAATCTAACAATGTTTTACATTTCAACCCACTCATAGTAAGCTCCCGAAAATGCTCTTTAACACCAGACTATTTTCCTATCATAGATATTGAACCATGAAACATCTTCTATATGTACTAAAGATTAGTTTTTGTAGTAGATGATATCATGAAAAAAAGATAGAATCACACCAAATGGACCAAATCATAGGCATAATCTAATCTTAGGCCCTCAAAGTATCAAGAGTCATTCATCAAAAACTTCTAGCCATTTATTTTATTTTAGATTTTGAATTACAATTTCTTTTCAAAGCATCATCAATGAACATATATGTCAATATAATCTTCAATATTCATATTTCAATTTTTTTTTATCTCAATTAAGGTTTAATTACCTATAGACCCTCTTAAGTTTCCTTTAAACTTAATATAAAGAAGCTTCCATTCCATATAATTACTTCTCCCTCCATTTAAGTCAAGTAGGTGTATCTCCCTCCATTTAAGTCAAGTAGGGGACAACACCACTTACACAACAATCACAAGTCATATTTTAATGTCTGTCAATATAAATTATGTTGTTTTCATGAGAATGACCCTTTACCAATCACTCATAACTCTAGTTGGTATTAATTTTCCACAGACTATGTTGAAATAATAAGATTGCTTTTGGATTTGGTGTATATGATTTTTACATCCACATTTTATATCACATTTAGTGATCCATTATCAAGAAGAGGATTCAAGTGATATGAAACATCAATGAAAAAACATACAAAATGAATCTAGAATCAATCTTATTGCTCAAAACTCATTTGATATCATTGTACATACTACTATAGACATTTTAATACATCTAATTAAAAGATGTCAATAGATATCATTATAATATTTTTTTATTATTATAAATTTAATAATTTATGTATATATTTAATTATACTAAATGATTATAATAAAATTGTTTTTTGTAAATGAAAATATTTTTTCTTAAAGTTCAATTGAGGCTAATCTGATACAGTGTATATATATAACCATGAATTAATATAATTGATAGTTGTGGGTTACTATATTCTAAAATTAAATGTTAAGTTGTGAAAAGTAAATGCAATAGATAGGAGTATTTAGCTCGTTAACTAAAGAAAATAATGTATTTGATAAAGAATTTGGACCTTGAATATTTATGCCTTAGAAAATGTGATATCTTTGTCAATAAATTGTCGTAGATTCTACATTGAATTTGTGTTCTATTTGGGTTGAAACTACTAGTCTAGGTCTAGTTGTCAACTAAGGATTTGCATTGTGGGTGAAGATTCGGACAACTCAATGCATTCCTTTACCTTTTTTTCTCATCTACTTAGTCTTTGTCTACTTTAATCTTTTTTATATTTAAGATTGGTAGTATTTATTATTTACCTTAAAGAAATTGTTATTATGTCCCAAGGAGACATATTCTCTTAGGTCATGCCTAGAAAAATTAGGTCCAAGATTAAAGACAAAAAGCAAGCCTCCTAGAATTATGCATATAGATTCATTACTCCTTTTAGTACACCAAAATTAAATGTATTTTGGTGATTACTCCTTCAATGATTTAGGATGAGAGAGAAGATGGGACAAATGATAAATCAATGTGAATAAATTCCTTTAAATGCTAGTACATAACATCAAATTTTTAAAAGCATGTACTTAGTCAATTCAAGGTAAGAAAAAAAAAGGCAATATTTATTTAGAATTTGAATTTCAAAAGGTGGGGGTCGAGTAAGTGACTATGGAAATGACCTTAGGTGGGAAACAAATTAGATTCAATTGGATAATGGCTATATTATAATATGTGTACAAATAAATGTAATAAATTTAAGGATTAGGTAAATGTATAAGAATGTATACATATGAGTATAAGGTGGAGGCTAAATATGTGGGATGTGTGTAGGGATGGGCAAAGGATAGGTAAATGAACCCAACTTTACACAAGGTCTTGTGACATTTGTCAATATGTTCATGTATTGATATATTTCCTTAAAATGGGCACAAAACTAAATAGAAAATGGCATGGGTATGCAAAATTCACCATGACAGTTTTTTGATAAGTCAAGTGAGGGGTTAGGATTGTTGGATTAAATAATTCATACATTAATTATTCACTTAATTGTATTAATTCACTAAATAATCTATGCCTTAATTAGTAATTAATTATTGGCATTTATTATTTAACTAATTAATTAATTAGGGATAATTAATTAATATTTATCTCCATGCATAATGCAAACTATGAAAAGCAAACTATGTTTAAATTTTGAGAGTTTCATGCATTTAATTAGTCTATTATGTTATTTGTGCATACATGACTAATTCATGCATTATGTTTTAACTCTCAGTCTTTCTTGTAAACTTCACCATTTAGGGTTTCTATCTTTAGAGTTATATTTCTTTATAACGATGTCATATCCTTCTTTGTAACTCAAGCAATTTCAAAGCAATTCAATCAATTTCATTGTTATTGTCTTCAATTATTTTGTTGCTCAATTCTCTCTTTGTGTGACAGGTATTCTTGCAGAAGATAAGTGGGCTTGTGGGATTCGCATTTCATGAATTATAACAAGGACCCTCTCACATAAAAATAAAAGATTGTGAAAAACATTATCACCTATAAATAAGGGATCTTATGCTTCAAACCTAGGTCAAGGATCTAAAAAATTAGACATGGTTGTAGTTTACATGACTACATAGATAATCTTGAAAATAATTGGAAGAGTAACTCCTATTTATATGAGATTATATGATCCTCATGTTGTTGAATCAAATAATATTACTAAGAATGGTTGCTTCTTTCTATTTTCCACCTTAGTCCAAGCATTGGTATTTTCTAAAGGGTTTTCCTTGAGAGGAATAATCAAAGTTGGTTGAATAGGAGGAGAATGCTTAGTATTATTGAAGAAGGAGACTCCCCAACTAACACAAAAATTATAGCAAGAAGGTGTATATCATCCATGAGAGAGGAAGTCAAAGAAGAAGCCAACATATAAGTAAAGACGAAACAACTATCATATTCATAATTTGATTCCATCAAGTACCGATACTCCTCATCTTACTACCAAGTTATCTACCTTAAGGATGAAACATTTTGAGTTAAATGGAGTGACTTTGAGTATATAGAATAGTGGCAAAATAGGCTCGTTTTCTTAAAGCTATTCCTTCATAATCTTGAATTATGGAATTCATATCTTATTTCTAAATTTTCAGGTGCATTTTTAAGGGTGGAGTTTTAATGGATTCAAACCTAGAAGGATTCTTGTAATGGAAAAATGACACATCATTTGTTTAATTTCAAGAAATAAAAGAAGATTAACTAAATATTTTTAAATAGAGGTGAGAGATTATTCATTCCAAGACTAAAGCAAGAGGTATGACAACCTCAAACAAATTGGGAGATTGAAGAAGGATTATGTACTTGGGATTAAAATTAGGGTGTGACATTTTTTATCCATTAATGTACTGCCACAAAAATAAGGACCACTATCAAGCAAAGTATTTCAATTTTGGTTTAGAATTCAACCTTTCACATAGAAGTAAATGGTGAATCCTTCATGATCAAATGTTTCAAGGATGGTTCCCCCATTAATGGGGTGAGATAAAATTATCTTTCTTGTAATCCTCAGGATGGTGTCATATGGAAGGAACCTGAGTTTGGTTGGGTAAGGGTTAATTTTGACGGAGCTTCCAAGGGCAATCCTTGCCCAAGAGAGGTTGGTTGTGTAGTGTGCGAGCATACTAGCAAAGTCCTAGGAGAGAGGTTAAAATTTCTTGGAGAAACAATGAACAACATCACTAAATTCTAATGTTAGACTTAGAATGTTGTCTAGATTTTAAAGAAGAACATTTGCATTTGTAAGGTGATTCATTAATTATAATTAATGTCATTAGTCAAAACTTGACTCCTAACTAGAATCTTAGTAGATGGTCAAAACCAATTCAAGATATCATAAATAGATTTATTAATTTTAGAATCTTGCATATTTACCATGAAGGTAATACCCTTGCTGAAGCAATTGAGTAAGAACCACACACTCATCAAGAGAGTGTCTTCTTTTGAATATCAAGGGGTATACCATCAATCTAGTGACATCTCATTATGAATGTTGGTGAGTGGCTGAAGGGATCAAAATGATAGGTGACTTAAACCTTTCACATTAATTGTAGTACCATGATTCATTGAAAATTGCATCTACAACTTGGCGAATACTTGAATTGGCACAAGATTTGGGTCAAGGCTAATGTGTTGGTTTATCCTCTAGCAAACACATCAAGATATTTTTATGGCCCAAAAGTATATGCATTCATGTGAGGAGCTCAATTGTATTTAACACGTCTTTTTAGCAAATAAATGGGAGAATTTGATATGATGAAGACAACCTGGAATTGATGCCATGGTAGTGATACATTGGGAGAGAAGCGTGTGTAACAACTTTGCCAGGTTCGTTGTGCATATTTATCACCTTTGGCAGTTGTCAATGATTCATCTTTCTTGTAGATTTGTAAAGTAAATTTTTCTAACTTCAATAATAAAACAAAATACTCTTTATTCTTAGATAAACTCATAGTTCCTTTAAAAAGTCTATTTCATTCCACTTTTCATTCCATAGCTTCATTTGATCATTCTATTTATATCATAATAAACACAAAATTTCTATAAATAGATAAAGAATTTTCATAAAATAGGAAAATTGTAGAAGTATCTTAATCATATCTTCATACAATACTTAGGCTTTTCTAATGCCTTAAGTTTAAATAAGAAAACATAAAGAAAAGGAAGAGATGCGTCCTTTGATCTACAATCCAAGCTATCTTCAATATAATCTTTATAATGAAGATGAGAACAAGATTCAGGTGCTTTTTCCGCCCAACCTTGAAATTTACACTTCCTCGGAATTCTTGGTCAATCAAGAATACCCAACCCTGCATGAATTGCTTAGCAAAAAGAATTCGATAGACAAGATGGAATATGGTGAGTGCCTAGAATGATATATGCATTTTCAATTTTCTAATTCAATAAAGAAACAAGCAAGTTCAACCAAGGATATGGTAGAGTGGATAAATAAATAATTCCATCTATTTCGATGGTCAATTGGTTACTCGGCTGAGTATAATGCCATGCATAGCAATAAAATATAGTTTGGAAAAAGCAAACTCTCTCTCTATAACCCACATTTGGCACCTGTCCTGGAAGGTAATCTTTCCAAACACACAAGCATATCTAGCTTTTCTAATATTCATATGAGATCAGAACTAAGTACATGGAAGACAATCTTTTCTTTTCTCAATTTTAGCTTCCTATTCCTCACATGATAAAATTATAATATTTAAAGAAAACAATATTTTGTTAATTAGATATATAAGAAACAATATTTCGTTTACAACCAATTTTATCTGGCAAGAAAACAATCTTTCATGGACAAACAAATATATATCCTAAAAGAGAACAATCTTTCACTTCTATCTTTTTCAAGTAAATCAAAAATTAAAAATACGAAGGTGTAACACATGTATGTATCTTTACATAAATATCGAATAAGAAAATAATTACAGATTCTTTTATTCATTTATTATAACATTTAAATAGCATAATCATTAACTTGCATTCTATTTCTTATGGTTTCAAATTTCCACATTTATATCATCCATGTTCTCTATCTTTCCATGTGTTTTGGTTTGTCCACCTCTTTTCTCGAATAACATATTTAGTTTGATACTAACATGTGGTTTTTCATGATTTATGAATTCAACTAATTGATTTTACTAATTTTCCATAACATCATTTAACATGATGAAAATTCATAATGCGCATACCTATATGGCTTTTCAAATGAGATACCCAATAATCATCTTAATGCAAGGATCAAATTCGGGAGTGTAACTCTTTTCTTCATGAAATCAAAATAAGCTTCAATATTTAATAATTCATTATCATAATATTTCATCTTCTTTGTGGTTCAAATTCAAAGTTTATAACGCACAAACTCTCTCTATCCCCTTGCTCTATTTCTAGAGGATTTTGTGATCTAATTTCTATGAGTTACTCTATTTTTATCAACAAACCTTAAGAAAATATTTCATTATTTCATCTTTATTTACATGAATGCATTTTAAAGCAATTTAAAATGGTTTCATATCAAGAAATCAAATATCATGATTCTAATTCCTTCATTTGATTATTGTATAAATCTGAACAAAATAGAAACTTTTTTTTATCTTTTAGATCTCTACAACAAAACATGTTAGAATAGAGCCTACCTTTGGAATACGATCCAAGTCTGTTATGATCACTGATAACTTCTACCAAAACTATCTGCAATATGTCCAGATTCCAATGCTTTTCTCCTCTATGCTATTCTATCTCATGAGCTCTCTCTTCTCTACTTACTATTCTATATTTCCATTCTCTATTCTTTAGTTCTTATCTTTTCTATATTCTCTGAAATTCGACGCTAAATATAAGATGATCATCACCAATCTTTTACGACTAGTTGTAATACTCCCAAATCTCCAATACTTTTCTCTTTTACATTCCATTCTCTAATCCTTTGGTGTATGTGTGTCCTTCTCTTCCATTCGATGGTCTATATATAGTGTTTTCATCTACCTTCTTTCCTATTTTCAGGCCCATCTCTCTTAGTGGTGGACTGATTCTAAGTGACACCACACATTGTTTAACTGCAACATCACAGTCCTAGATGGTTTCGAACACTTATGTGTTCTCCATGCAATGATATTCATTATCCCTGATGTTGACACCAAACTACTCAAGCTGTTTAAGTTCTTTATTACCGGTGTTATTATGTGGACTAATTACCACGTAATTCTTCAAACACATTGTGGTGTTCTTTGCAAAATCCATGCCCATCTCAAACACTTCATTGTGGTTAATATTCCTTGCAAAATTCATGTTCATTTCAAACACTACAAGTCTGTTTGACACATGGTAGATTTATTATCAACTCCTTACAAATTGGTACCAATTTATAGTGGCATTTAAGTCTTATGCCAAGTCGACTTTACTAGTAATGACTTCCATATAACATGCAAAGTTTATTAAATTAATTCCCAAACTGCACGTATTGTTTTTTTAAGACCAAGAATTCGTTATACCTACCATGTACTGCATTGTCCATGGCTTGGTTGACGTGGTCAAAGGAAAACAAATCTGCAACGTGGTCGATATGGAAAGTATTAAAGGGGAGGAGGAGTGGTCGGTGGTAATACCGAACCCTCCCTATAAATATGGGGAGTGGTCGATATCACTATCGACCTCCCTCATTTAACATCTACTTTGCATTAAATAAACCGTCAACCCTTTTGGTTATTATGTTTTCAATTAAGTCATTTTCCATGTTTATATTTATACATATATTTATATTTATATTTATATAAATATAAATAATGAATTTTAATAAAACAAAATAATTAATTTCAACAATATATTTACATATATAGTAATTACATACATATATATATGTATATGTTCGAATTTTTATTCAAACTCATATATATATAAGGTTCGCAGGTCGGTTGGAACTCCGGTTGCAGTCTGGTTCTTCTTTTTCTGGCTCTGAGATTTTGTCTCAATTCCTTACTGTTTGCCATGACATTTTGCTTGATAAGGGTTTACTCCAACTCTTGGTTAATGCGTTCATTCCTCCCTCGATTTTCTCCTGGGAGCTTGTTAGTTATGCATTGGATAATTATCATTTTGAGTTGGGTTCTTTTTATTATGGGGGCTTTCTTCCTCATTTTGATCTGTTGGATAATGGGAGATGTGGGGAATTATTGTTTGAGTTGATAATGGGTTTATTATGTGATAGATTGGGGGATACTTTGAAATCATTTGAAATCTTGATAGATTGGGTTCCTTCATAGTTCATGGATAAAGCATTGGTTGTGCTTATGGGTTTACATTCTCTGCTCTCTTTTGGTTTTTTGGCTTCAGCTCCTCCACGGCTCGAATTTCCTTTGCAAATTATCCCTCCTTTGAGCATGGATAGAGAGCCTCCTGTTGAGAGCTCAAGTTCTTGGTTTCATATTTAACTACTTTTTGCATATATCTATGGGTTGATAACTTTTTGATGTAGGTTCTTTGAACTGTTGATATGCTCAAATTTTTTGGCGAGCCTAGGAAGCCTTGATGCTACATACCTCTTCTACAGATCATGTCTCACGGGCTGGGTGGTCCTCTCTCATTTTATTGATGGTCGTTTGGTTAATTATATGTATATCTTTGAAAGCCATGTAATGGGAGAGTGATCACAATCAGATATGTAATTGGGATTATGGGGTTTTTACTTTTTTGCATTTTTGGGCCACAACCGGAGGTTTTCTTGCAGGTTCTTTCCTGTCGGTATGCCCTTTGAACTCATTGTATCAAAATTCAAAATTAATAAAATATAGTTTAGTGGCTTGCCCATTTTTATCGAAAAAAAATTAAAAAAATAAATTCAAATTTTAATTATCTTTTCTTTTTCAAGACATAATATAATTCATATACGTATATATGTGTATATACTTGTATATGTATATCTTTACATACATACATACACACACATATATATGTGTGTACACATATATATGTACACACACACACACACACACACACATGTGTGTGTGTGTGTGTGTGTGTGTGTGTGTGTGTGTACATATATATGTGTGTGTACACATATATATGTATGTGTATACACACACACACACACACACACACACACACACACACATATATATATATATATATATGTTTATATATATCATTATTATAAATCAAGAAACGGAAATATAAATGCGATATTTAATCCATTTCACAAGATGCACATACAAACATAAAAATGTTACTACTTATCAAATTGCCATTAGTTTCATATCCAAAGTCATACTATATTCTAGTCAGTTAGTATTACCAAATCATGCAGTCGGTACACACAGAGAAATCGGTATGAACAGTCTAGTTGGTTACTGAAGAAAGCAGTCACAGAACATAGTATTCACCAAGCTGTTTACCGAGTAAAGTTTCATGGCTATCGAGTGGTAAAGTTAACTCACCGAGTTGATATTCATCGAGTGAAACGTTTTACTAGATACATTGAACCTGGACATGCACATAAAAATGTGTTATAAGATCGATGCACATCTAACCGTTTTTGCATTGGGAATTGCATTAGGAGATTGTGTATGATTACAAGGCCAATCTAACCTATGAGATATTTTGTTTAGTTATTCATTCGAAGAATCTTTTTGTAAGATCGAAGCAATGAATCAGATCACCGCTGTAAGAGATCTATATATACATCATGATTCTAGGGTTAGACATGATATGGTATGAGATGCAATGAGATAGCAGTGTGTATGCATGAAGGAAGACTGTTACAGAGACACAGAGAGGTCACCGAGAAGGTTATCAATGAATAGTCAAAGAATAGAGTAAACAGAAGGGTTTACCGAGTTTCATTATGGGTTATCGAGGTATGCTACAAGCTAGGTAATCTTATTCAAAGCACATAGAATCTGCTTTATCATTTCAAACGTAAAGTTGCAGATATTTGTAATGATTATATTGTAATATTTTGAAGTTGTAAGAGAAACCTTTAACAGGGTAAAAGACTCTAACCAAGTCTATAAATTGTAAATCCTTTAACCAGGTGCTACACTTATATAGTGTTGTAAAAATCCTTTAGTAAGGTAGATCTAACCGATCTTAATACTCCTAACAGGGTAAGCTATCAGAAATAGCTAAATGTAGCTCTAACCAAGCATTCTTTATTATTACAGTAGTGAAGTTGTGGGTGCCATCCCCACCGCAGTTTTTCTCTCTAACCAAGAGTTTCTGCGTGACCAAAATATATGTGTTATGGAGTGAATCATGTATGATTGTTATCTGTTGATTATTGTTTTCTTTTATGTTACTGCATTATTCTGTTTATGCATAACAGTAAGGTTATTATCAAGGAAAAGTTTTGGAGTACTGATTCACCCCTCCCCTCTCAGTACATTAGCTTTCTATTTGGGCCTAACAATTGGTATCAGAGCTTAAATCTTGGAAAAGGGTTTAACTACCTAAAGAGAAAGATCTTAGCAATGGAAGGCTACAAACAATCTCAGAAGATTGTGCATCTTCAAGAAGAGCTGGATAATGCAAATCAAGTGATTGCAGACATGCAGAGGCAAATGCAAAAATCTCTGAAAGTAAGGAGAAGATTATCTAATGACTTGCAGGATTCTCAAGAGCTAGTGGAACAAATCGAGACATCATCTGAGAACAATATATATGAAGAGACTGAAGAAATGATCGGAATGTTGAAAGAAAAGAACAAAGCATTGCCTGATCAACTAAAAGCAATGAAAAGAGAACATGAACATTTCAGTACACAAATGACTGAAAATCTACATGCATTAAGGATAGCTAAGGATAAAGCAAGAGATCTACAAAGAGAGAAACAACAACTTGAAGCTCTAGTATCTGATAAGGATGATGAAATCATAAGGTTAACTGGTATTCAACAAAATATGACAAATCAACTAGGTTATGCACATCATGAAGCAATTCTAAAGAATGATGAAAATCAATCATTGAAACTTAGAGTATCAAGGTTGACTGGTGAACTTGAAACAGAAAAGAAATCCAAAGAATCATTGGAGAAAAGTTATGAAGCATCAAAGATGTTGGATGAGCAACTAAATACAAGAAGACTCTACAAAGATGGAGGACTCGGTTACAAAGGAAAAGACTCTACCGAGAAAGGAATTCATACTACCGAGAGAGGAGAATCATCAAAACAAGCTGGAAAAAGGAATAACATCAAAAGGAAGAAGCCTATTTGCTACTACTGTGGAAATCAAGGTCATACTTCCAACATATGCCAGATCAGAAAAGGTAAGCAACCGAATATCTCTAAGTCCAATGGATATTGTTATAATTGCAATAAATATGGTCACATACCTAATCAATGTAGGACAAAGTCTGTTAACAACCATCAGAAGGCAACATTCAAAGGGTTTTGTAAAAACTGCAATAGACATGGACATAGTACCGAGAAGTGCTAGTTTAAGCAAAATAACTACATGAAGTATCCACACCGAGCAAACATTGGAGGTTACCGAACTCAAACAGATCCTTACCAACAATATGCAGCAGTACCATGGGATTACAATACAAGGATATGGTGTGAATGTTGTGGAAGATATGGACATATAAGTGCCAACTATTTTATAAGGTTTGGAATGAACAATCGAAGATCATGGAGAAATCCCGGTATGGCATGTTTTCATTGTCACAAAGCTGGACATTTAGCTGGAGATTGCAGAGATCAACCGAGAAGAGACACTGAGGAGATAAAAGAAAAATTCAAGATGATTTGGAAAAAGAAAGAAATTATGTCTGATGAAGAAAGCACCTTACCTACCGAGTTAGGTGCACCTATTTCAAATTAGTCAAGAAAAGGTATGAAGGGACTGCATTCTTTAAAAGTTAAATCATAACAGTTCCTATTTTATTATGAACAGAATTCAAAATCTGCATAGTTAAGATGCAATTAGTCAGTTTGCATACTATACAGGAAACCTGTCAAGTCGGTGTATATAGGAAACCTGTCAAGTCGGTTAATAAAGCAAAGTTGGGTACTCGGTGAAAACAGAAAATGGAGTAAATCGGTAAAAGGTGAACCGAG
This sequence comes from Cryptomeria japonica, assembly GCF_030272615.1. Taxonomy (NCBI): domain Eukaryota; kingdom Viridiplantae; phylum Streptophyta; class Pinopsida; order Cupressales; family Cupressaceae; genus Cryptomeria; species Cryptomeria japonica. The sequence goes on along the minus strand of NC_081407.1, from coordinate 92,808,626 downwards.
TGCATTTAATATCTTGACCTAACTTGCACGGAGCCCGATAAGGTATTTTTGAGTACTTAAAAGTGTTTTCGTGGTCATTATCATTCACCCAAGTTTTCAAGAAGAAGAGCAGAGTGAATCAAAGCGATCAAACTTCATTCAGAGCGAATTTCAAGGTATTTACATCAATCTATTCACACTGTTTAGCTGGTTTCCGATCTAGTCAAATTGCTAGTGTCTACTGAGTGTGAAGAGTAAGTCACTTGTAAACCCTAAGGATAACCTGTCGAATTTTACTCGAGATCTACCATGGCACCCAAGATCCAAGACCCTGTAGTTGTCCAAAATGTGGAGAAGCCATCTCTAAAGTATTCCCTAACTCCTAAAGTCGCCTCAGAACCGGATGATAAAATTGCATTTTCACTCATCCCGGATCGAGTCTTATTGGTAGAAGATGTTAGATTCTTTACCAAGTGCTGTGTTGAGGAACTCGATCATGTAGAGATTGGTGACACATATGATGAACTGTGCACTGACGACAAACTGGATAGTAAATTTGAACATATCAGAATCAAGGGATTAATTGAAGCCCTAGTCTATCCTCGTGTGTTCAAACCCCAATGGGTTAAGTTTGTATTGAGTAGAGTACATGATGATTTCATGTGGCTACAAGAGCAACCATTCAAGATCACGAAGGAAGTCATTCACCTGATCACCAGATATCCCATCTACGATCATGCTCGTGCACAAAAAATGATATCACAAAAGGAGCTAATCAGTCTAATCGGAGTAGAATCTGATTACCGAGGACTAAAATTAAATAATGTCACTGATGCTGAACTAAAATTTGCAATCAGAGTTATTGGTTACTGTTTTTTCCAATCTGCAAGAGAAAACAGTGTACCATGTGCTGCAGTGGACTTGGCCTACAAAATAGTAAAGAAGGGAATGAAAGTAAACTTATGTGAAGTACTACTAAAGAACTTATTTGAGAACTTGAACACAATAAGGAAGCCGAAGAAGAACAACTCGGCAAACACACTAAAGTTCGGTTCACTACTTGTGTGTATGTTTTTCTATTTTGAGAAGTTCTTTCCCTTAGTCGGTAAAGTAGTATGGGAGCTACACCGACCTATCACCCATCAGATCAATGATTACATCAAGAAGTTAGGAGATAACTTTAATGATATCATGGATGATTATTTTAGCAAATTCCAAGAGAAAATGCACAATAGGTACAGGATCCCACCACAGCTGGTCGAAAAATACAAGGACAATATATATTTTGAAGTCGACACTGATTATTGCTATGTAAATGTTGTTGAACCGAGGATTCAATCGTTGCAACCAATGGGTTATGAAATTGATTATGATATCACATAGCAACAAATTGATGCCTATCTATCATTGCCAAGGCATGCAACTTAACTAAGGTATGGAACCTATGAAGAGGTGAAGGAGAAAGTAAAAATGAGCATTGTAGTTCCTAAGGCTACAAGAAAAGCTACAAAGATGATAAAAGCTTTATCTGAGAAATTCGGAGAAGAATCCTCATCTACACCTGTCAAAGGCAATCTTGCCATTACCGAGGAAGAATCAGAAGCACAGGAGGCTGTAATAACATTAAGCACAGAGTTGCCAAAGGGATAAGTTCTAAAAAGAAAGAAACAAGACATCACAAAGGCCTTGTCGACTCCACCAACAAAGAGACCCAACACCAGAGCATCAGCTGCATCACCGAGCAAGAAGCAACAGACTATTGTTGCTCCTAAGGTAACTAAGACTTACAAGAAATCTACTCGGAGACTCATTTTGGCAAAAGAGTCGAGTGATACAGAGTCTGATGATGCAAACAAATTCTAGATTGTGAAGAGCAAAAAGGTAAACATTCACAGTGTTGAAAACTTTTGTGCCAATCTTAAAGAATACGAAGGATTTGCAGGATTTAGATATGTTAAGTATGAGACTAGGAATAATGATGAGAAACAACAGATTGAAGAAGCTGTCATATGTACACTTCTGAAGTTTTGGTTAGCACCATTAGAACTAGCAAAGTCACTTCCGAGTGAACTCTACTCACATATTGATAACAGGTGGAAATATGCAATGGATTCAGAGAGACAAATAAGAGAAAGAAGTCTTGTCCATTTATTTCCTGACATGTCCGTAGCTGAAATTAAGGAGCATCTGATCACATACAATTCAAAATTTCTTGTGAAACAAAGAGCCTTAAAATTGATGAATGGGCTATATATTGATGTGGAGAATGAGACTAAGGCCAAGTGGCAGGAGATCTTCAAACAAAAGGATGTCGATGAACAATCTCAAATTGAAATTGTTGATGTCACCGAGCAAGATCCAGATGTCACCGAGCAAGGTCTAGACCCGGTTGACACTATACAAATTGATGAAGATGTAATGGATGAAGCCGCACCAGAGCAGGAAATGATTGAAGGCACCACTTATGCAAAACTTGTGTCTAGTGAATCGGTCTTAGAAAAAGTTCAGCCTTTTCCGCCAGTGAAGCCACCAGTCCCAACCGAAGCTCCCAAGGACACCGAACAAGTTACCGAAGGTAACAAATCTGAAGCTGTAGAAGATACAAGTAACAAATCTGAAGCTGCAGTAGACACAACCAAAGATCAAACATCTCAAGCACAGACAAGCACAACAAATATTACAACTGAGACCCCTAGCACCGAGCCATCCAAAGACACTGCAACTACTATAGGAATAGTCCAAAGTGTTGCATCTATTGAGGGATAGCAAGCCTCACAAGCACTTGTCTTAGTGCCACAAACCAAAGGAAAAGAGAAGAAGGTGAGAAAGCATGGTTTTAAATTTGACTTATCTAAACCGATCATGTTGCCCAATGTTGACATTTCCAAATTAAAAGGGCAAGCACTCACTGAATTTGGTGAACTAAGCAAAGCAAAGGCCGAACAGGAGAAGCAACTGGCCATACATAAAAAGAACAAGGTACTTCAAAAGGTTAGGACACTGCTCACATAAATGCTACCATCAGCAACAATGTCAACCGATGCAGCCATCCATATTCAGTTGGATGTACTCCTTAATCAGATTGAAACATCTGGAGTTGATGCATCCGAGTACCTAAGCAAGCTCAAGGCTAAAGAGCTCACAACAAAAATGATAGAGGAAGTCCAAAAATCAATTGTTGTTGGCAAGGTAAAACTTATCAAATTCATTGCTGAGTTGTCCCCTCAACTCAAGCACATTCTTTATTTATTCCAGAAATTATGTACATTTTCTTTATTTATTAAAGACATAAAAAATAAACCTGATGCAATTGAGAAAGAGATCACCGATCTCTCATCCAAGTTGACCACTGAGCCTAATTTAGTTCAGAATGTTTACAAAAAGCTACAATAGCTCATGGCTCAATAGTTAGAACTGAGGAATGAAGAGCATAAAATTAGGATGGATATAATGACCCTTCAAACATTATTCCTTCCTCATCTCTCATCAGTCCAAGAGCAGCTCAACCGAGCTACAAGCTTATCAACTACACAAGAGGGAAGCACTCTTGATGGCTTGATATCACTCTTATCTGATGTTCAAGCATATAACTCATTAATGGAAAGTCTCAAGGACTCACTCTCAGTCGCCCTCACTGACGCCCGGACCAAGTATAAGACTATTTTTGATCAGTTACCGCCTCTGGATGCAAATTAAGTTTTTCATGTTTGTCAAAAAAGGGGGAGTAATATTATGTTACTACATAGAGGAAAGCCCAGCAAAGGGGGAGTAATTCTACACTTGGAGCGTAGTACAGTTTTGATAACACAATTTTGAGTATTGTATACAAGGGGAGTATACCGAGCAGAATATACAGAGCATTCAGAGCACACAAGTACAGAACATAACCGAACATGAAAAATTCAGAGTTATGTACAGGATAATGATAAGGGGAGTATATCTGCATATACTATTGACTATTGTACATATTGTCAAGTATAGTCATTTTGTCAAGTATATAGTTTTTTGAGTTATGACTTTGTAAGTAGTTTTTGTCAAACATCTCAACTAATGTCAAAAGGGGAGATTGTTACTACTTATCAAATTGCCATTAGTTTTATATCCAAAGTCATACTATATTCTAGTCAGTTAGTATTACCGAATCATGCAGTTGGTATACATAGAGAAGTCGGTATGAACAGTCTAGTCGGTTACTGAAGAAAGCAGTCACAGAACACAATATTCACCGAGCTGTTTACCAAGTAAAGTTTCATGGCTACAGAGTGGTAAATTTAACTCACCGAGTTGATATTCACCGAGTGAAATGTTTTACCAGATACATTGAACCTGGACATGCACATAAAAACGTGTTACAAGATCGAGGCACATCTAACCGTTTTTGCATTGGGAATTGCATTAGGAGATTGTGTATGATTACAAGGCCAATCTAACCTATGAGATATTTTGTTTAGTTATTCATTCAAAGAATCTTTTTGTAAGATCGAAGCAATGAATCAGATCACTGCTATAAGAGATCTATATATACAACATGATTCTAGGGTTAGACATAATATGGTATGAGATGCAATGAGATAGCAGTGTGTATGCATGAAGGAAGACTGTTGCAGAGACACAAAGAGGTCACCAAGAAGGTTATCAGTGAACAGTCAAAGAACAAAGTAAACAGAAGGGTTTACCGAGTTTCATTATGGGTTACCGAGGTATGCTACAAGCTAGGTAATCTTATTCAGAGCACATATAATCTGCTTTAGCATTTCAGATGTAAAGTTGCAGATATTTGTAATGATTATATTGTAATATTTTGAAGTTGTAAGAGAAACCTTTAACAGGGTAAAAGACTCTAACCAAGACTATAAATTGTAAATCCTTTAACCAGGTGCTACACTTATATAGTGTTGTAAAAATCTTTTAGTAAGGTAGATCTAACTGATCTTAACACTCCTAACAGGGTAAGCTATCATAAATAGCTAAATGTAGCTCTAACCGAGCATTCTTTATTATTGCAGTAGTGAAGTTGTGGGTGCCATCCCCACCGCAGTTTTTCTCTCTAACCAAGAGTTTCTGCATGACCAAAATATATGTGTTATGGAGTGAATCATGTATGATTGTTATCTGTTGATTATAGTTTTATTTTATGTTACTGCATTATTCTGTTTATGCATAACAGTAAGGTTATTATCAAGGAAAAGTTTTGGAGTACTGATTCACCCCTCCCCTCTTAGTACATTAGCTTTCTATATTGGGCCTAACACAAAATACATGTATAAACATTTAAATCAATCTATCAATTAAAACTACTCATTCCAAATTTATCATTCCAATTTAAACAAACACTCAAATAAGGTCATTTAAATCATCCATCTTTACAAGATGCAAATTATAAATTCTAATGTGGTGTGTGAGATATTCCATCTATTCTAGTGAAATCCAGGAGCTAAGACAACTCTACCTGAATCATGTTCTTGCCTTCATCTATGTTCACCTGTTCCTGCATTCACTTGCACTCAATTGCTCATTAGCAATGACAATCCCTAATAATAAAAATATTACCGATCATTTAATCGCACTTACAAAAAATAATATAAATCATTTCTTTGCATTTGAATTTCTTTCACATTATCATCTAATTCCTCTTAAATTTTCCATTTCCATTTCAATTGCATTTCATTTGCGAAAAGTAAACATTATTTTCCTAATTAAATAATTATAGATAAATAGAGTTCGTGACAAGATTGAGTGTTCATAATATAGTGATGAGTATGGATAGTCCAATTCTCTTAGTGTCCAAGAAGAAACAAATGTCATTTTTAGATGAGGTGTCCAAGAAATGTTTGAAGAAAATATTTATCTCCAATCACATCATGTTCATTCATGTTGTAGAAGTGATTTTAAGTGAGGAACTCTTGAGGGAAAGTCATAGGAATAGGATTAATATTGACGTGTCTGCCATGTTTTTTGGAAATTCTCTTGGAGATGGGGGATCCAAAGGAATGGCAAGGTTAATGTGTCAAAAGTTGATCAAAAAACCTTTCCTTGGTGAACTTGAAGATGTTTTGGAGAATGTAGATGCAAACAAGCGCATCAAAGTACCAAATTATTATTATGTGGTCTAATGTAGAGGAAGAGAAGTGAGGAATCTTCCTTTGATTTCCTCAATTCAGCCTTCACTCGTTTTGGGTAGGAAGGATGCAATCTCCTACAACATCTTGTTCCTGAAATAGTTGATTGGTTTGGCTCTCATTGAGGGAGAGGGTTGAATGCAAAACTACATGTGAGTTGAAGGCTTCATGAATAATGTAGAGGAGGAGGAAGAGTTTGAGTCGTTCATCAAGGAAGATAGAGGCAATGCTAGTTTGAAGAAAAACTAACAACACATTCAAAGTGTGTCTTAGAGTGTCTCGTGAAGATGCAAAAGAAAGGTTAGAAGGTTAACTATGTGTTTGGGTTCAGTCTAGATAAGATATAAGTAATAGTCCCTTTTTGTCTATTCTAGTCTATAGTTGTGCTATAACATTTATACCAAGTATACCGTCGTAAATAGTACACCCTTGCTAGGGTGGTACAATTATACACTTAGTTTAGCAGTCGTCTTAGTGTGCTTGCATCTTGCATTGTAATTTACCTTTAAGAATTTAATTAATTAATTTAATTAGATCTAAAGTCATATTTCATTACTCCCCACATCATAAAATTGGGCCCTTTACCCTAAGCATGCCCCTTTTTATTTTATTCCTCCAATAAATCATTAAATCATAAACCCTAATTATGTCCTATTTTGATATTTAAGGCCCGATTTCGCATATCAAAACATCTTGAAATCAGCTGTAACTTTGGGATTTGCTCTAATATCATCATATCTAGTGGCCCTAAAAATTTGGTGAAAAGTTGGTATGACCATGTGCAAGTGCAACATGGTCCCCAACATTTTTCCTGAAATTTTGGAAGCATAATTCTATGATATTATAATGCTTAACTCCAAAATATTGGTGGGAAATTCAAATCCTAGGTCGGCCTAAAGATGAAATTAAGATCTAGGGTTTCATACATAAGAGCTCTCTTTCTTCATTTGAAGGAACTAAGAACTAAGATCTAAGAACAAGCGATCACAAGGAGCCTTCTATGTAGTGAGAGAGCAAGCCTTTTAGAGTCTTCAACAACATTCAAAAATATTCATCAAGTATTTATCAAGTATTCATCAAGCATTTATCATCATTTAGGAGCCTTGAGGACGTTGAGGAATAATAGGGGATCACCAACTAACGATTGGCTTGTACCCCTCCCTTAGGGGTTGGGTATGGTTTCATGTTATTTTCATGTCTTTGCATAAGCTTCATTACATCAATATGAATATTTACAATCATGATTTAGATCACTTTGCATCATTGATTTAGGGCATTTACTTTGTCAATTACAAGCATTTAGGGTTTACTCTTTAGGGTTGCTCTTGATTGTTTGCATTCATTTTAGGATCTTTCATACACACAAGGTTCTAGCACACACATTTTTAGTATATTATTAGCTATTTGTGAAGGTTGAAATCACCAACACAGGGGTTTGACTGAGGCAAAACCCTACATAGCTACCCAAACCCTCTCTTTCTAGCTACAATGCAGGTATAGGTACCCCAGAGGACTTACAGATCAACATAAGGCACATGGACAACCCAGAAGTCTCAGATTGCCCCAAATCCATCAAGAATAGGGGCGTGGCACCCTGGTCTTACCTAAGACATGGGCATGGTGCCCTGGTCCCCCTTATTTTCAGTGATTTTTTACAGTGTGGTGTCTCAGGATCTCAATATTTCAACCCTTCAGTTGCAGCTTTTTGTCAGATTCTCAGAGACAGGGGCGTGGCACCCTGGTCCTGGTCAGTTTGGCTCATTTTCCAACATCAGATACACATCCAAATTCCTCCCCCTTCTCTTCTTTCAGTATCTCAGTTCTAGATTTATAAGTTTCTGCAATTTTGGTTCATATATGCTTCATTATTCATCTCCTAGTCTAGTCGGTCAATCTTTCACATCTTACCTTCATATACAACAAGAGGAATAGAAACCCTAAGAGATAATCCTTGGCTCTCTCTTTCTCACAATAATTAGCCAAAGTGAGCTATCTCCCTAGGCTCTTTCGTATTCCCAATGTGTTGGCTAAAGCGGGATTAGGTCCTAGTCACCCAGTCTCGCTTTTTCCCCTCCACATTTTGGTGAAACTGATGTGAATCCGATCTTCTTTAATTCTGATTTATGTTCTCATATCTTAGTGTTTTTTCTATTTCAAATACAAATTTACATTTACAAGTTTCAATTCCTTGCAAATTTAAAAAATTTAGAGGTCAATTTTTGTTAAAACCCTAATTTTTCAATTCAAATTTGAACTTGTGGATAGCTTAATTTGGATCATTAATTTTAGATCTAATTTAGGAACACATTTCACTCATAAATTTCATTTTCTAAATCAACATTCTAAGTTCTTGCATTGGTTAAAATTGAAAATTTCCTTCTATTTTGTATATGTTATCATTTGAAAGAGGAAAATTATTGTCATGATGCATTCATTTCATAAATGTGATAATGGGTTAGCTTCCCTTGCTTCAATTTTTACATCTCTTAAAGAACCTCCTTCTATCTATGACAATAGTTTAGTGCCTAAAAGAATTACTACCAACCCCTTCAAAACTCTCCCATGCTCTAAGGATGAAGATTTGAAGAGTGATCTTGAAAAAGGGTGATGAAGAAATCAAGAGGAAAGCTTAAACACTTTTATTAATGTTACTTTACCTTCTTTACATGATGCCTCTCTAAGTGAAAAGGTATTGATGGACATTGAATTATCTTCTCCTAAATTTGGTCTTACCAATGGGGGCATGTTAGTGCAACAAGAGGCTATGAGCGCTTCTTTCAAAGATCTCCTTCCTAATTCTTTGAAGAAAGATGTTCATCTCCCTCCTAAAGAATACTTCCCTCAAAAGGATCATTTTGTGCAAGAAGATGGTATTGTCCCTACTTTTCCTAGTGATGGCATTTCCCCTTTTAAATTTAACAAAATTCCCACTAGAGATGATGCATTAATGAGAAATGCTTCTCCTTGCCCCGAAGTTTGTCTTACCCATAAAGATGCCTTAGAAAAAGAAGATGGAATCATAATCAATTTCCTTGATTCTCTCTCCCCTAAAGATCCTATTGAACACATGTTGAGGCAAGAAGATGATCTAAACACATGTAGTGATTTTGTCCCTCCTAAGGATGAAGAATTAATGAACAATGTTATCCCTTCTCCCAAAATTGGCAATAACAATAAGGACATCTAAAGTGCAAGATATTTCTAATACGTTTTTCAATGAAATCACTATTTGTGATGAACCATTAGAAGAAGGTGTTAATTATTCTTTACCCTATGAGAGTAACTCTCTTGATAGCATCTCATCTTCCATGAATCTCAATCATTTTTCCTCTAAAGGTAAGGCATCTCCTTCTCCCCAACCAGGTTCTAATCATAAGGATACCTTAGTTAAAGAAGATGTTGTTAACATCTCTTTCAAAGACCTCCCTCTCAAAGGTGAAACCTTAGAGAGTAATGTTGATCCTTCTCCTAGAGAATCTATTCCCCATGTAGATCCTTTGATGATAGAGGATGATATGACCTTTCCTACTAATACTCTTCCTTCTAAAACATCAATGCCTATTCCTAGTCTACCTCCAAAAATTAATCTTATCCATGGTAACCTTTTAGTGCAAGAAGAGACTATCAACAATTCTTCCAACAATATTGTATATTCTTCTTCTAAAATTCATAAGGATACCTTTGATATTCCTAAACCATCTTCAATCAATTTCATACATGGGAATGAAACACCTAATACATACCTCTTCATAGTTCAAGGTGCTTGTCCTTCTCAAAGTTCTCAACGCAAGCCTATCTTAGTGGTTCAAGGTGGTTATGCTAATGATTCTTTTTGCACTCCTAAGAAACCTTTTATTACTATGCAAGGAGGTTATCATACTAAGATCCCTTATGAGTATGCTAAGAAAATCACTAGAGAGAGTTATAATCATACCTACAACACAAGAAACAATAGGAAACCTAGTCCTCCTCTAGTTATCCCAACCTCACTTCCTCCCTCTCAACCTACTCTTCCACAAGTACCTCATATATCACAAACTCTTAGTAAGGAGTATGATCTCATTGAATAACTGAAAGCTACTCCTGCCAAGATTTCTATTTGGGATTTGGTTCAAACTCCACTTGCCTATCATGGGATGTTACAAGATGCTTTGAAAAACTTAGATGTCCCACCTGTAGTGACACCTAATAACATGGCTTCTTTGATTGATCCTACAAACAAACCCAAAGCTCAAATTGTATTCACACAAGATGAGTTACCTTCTCATGAAATCCAACATCAATATAATCCTCTTATGATTGTGGTTATTATCAATGATAGTGCTATAAGACGAACCCTTGTGGACAATGCGTCCGGCCTTAATGTTTGTGGTGTGGATTTATTGGATAAGATTAATGTGGATCGTTCTCTCATCAAACCTGCTTCTATTTCTATTCAAGGCTTTGATAATGTTGCTAAAAAATGTTTAGGTGTCATAACCTTTCCTATTAAGGTAGGTCCTATTATTTTACCTACACCTATTCATGTCATGTCTGGTAATGTGACATATAACCTTCTATTAGGGAGACCATGGATTCATAGCATGCAAGTTGTCCCCTCAACTTTGCATAGGCAAGTCAAGTTCATTTATAACAATAAGACATAAACCTTGTTAGCTAATACCAATCTTCAAGAACCATCAAAATCTAGATCTTCTTGTTCAAATACTTCCCATTCTTCTCCCAATCCTTCTACTACTTGAAATACATCTATTTCCTTTAATGACCTTGTTCCTTCTATTACTCCTGATTCTTCTACTCAATTGGAATCTCCTCCCAAGGATATATTTTCTCCTGAAGGAGCGTTATTAGATGATGATTGGGGATCTCTAGACTTTACCCCTACTTTTATAGGAGAGTATAGAGTATCTCAAAAATGATCTAAGACTGAGAAGGAGAAATCTAAGGAGGAACCTAAAGAGCAATCCACTTTGTCTAAACAACTAAGTAACCATTTTAAGGCTGCTTCTAATTCTTTAAATCCTTCCTCTCATTCATATAGCACTAAGACCTATGAGGCACAACCATCTCTTTCTGATTTGGCATCCCTTTATGGTCCTGGTTTTCACATTTTAGCTAAGTGTGGCTATAATGGCAATGGTTGTGGTACAAATCAACAAGGAATTAAAGTTCCTTTAGAACATAACACACATGAAGCTTCATTTGGACTTGGATATAATCCTTCTAATCCCACCAAAGCATCTAAAAGACCATCTCTCAATTTGAATTCTATATGTAGTAGTGATGATGACCCCACCTCAAATAATTCATCTTCTACTTCTTTCAACACTCATCCCCCTCATAAGGAAATCTTGACAATGAACAAATCTCTTTATGAATCTCCTTAAGAGATTTCTAATCCCACTTATGAGACTTTTTCTTCTAATAATTCTAAAATCTCTTCTTCTAGGAATAAGGATCTAATAAATTACACTTATCCCTCTCCTAAGATTTCTTGTGTGCAAGAAAAATATGACTTAGTGGCCTATTCTTATCCTATAAACTTCTCTCTTTCTAAAGAGTTTTAACATTCATCATCTTATACATGTTTTTAATCTCACTTATAGTAGAGCATTTAACATGTCATATTCAAATACCTCATTCAATCTATCATGTCTTTAAATAACATTAATGGCTATTATGTTGCTCATCATTATGTGACATTGGTAGCTCACTTACCGGGGGCTCATTGTCATTCATGATGGTATAATTTCACGCGCAATCATACTTTTGGGAGAAACATAATAGCCTATTTTGATCTCATCTCTTCTCCCTATAGATATGGGGGGAAAGAGTGATTTCAAACATCTCTCCTTCTTAAGATTAAAAATTCCCCTTTGTGCAGTAGTGTCTTCTATAATGATTTCTTATTGATTGAAGAGGTGTATTCATATTTGAATTCTTTCTCTCATATTGGAACAAGAATCCCTAATGGGGATCTTAAGTACATATCCTTAATTGGGACCTCCTCCTTGGTGTCGAAAGTCTTTTGATCATTCATCAATTTCTTTTCTTCATTGAATAGTATCTTTAATAATAAACCCTTCTATTTTGTGAATGTGCATGTCCCTGATGAAGATCTCTTTCCTTCTTTTAGAAGAGTGTTTCTATAAATAATCTCTCTTTTATGTCATTTCAACCCTCCATTATTTTCCAATTTCCTTTATGGAGTTGCATTTTTGGATTATATCTCTTGCATTTGCTTCCATTTAAATCTTTCATTTTGTGTTAGAGAGCTCTCAAATCCTCACACTCTTTGATGTGTTGGAATTGAGGTTTAGTCCTCTTTCTTACCAAATGATTCTCCATTAGTTTTGATCTTGTATCAAATATTCTTGTGAGCATTTGTCATCAATCTTCTTTCACAATTCGATGTGGTAAACATGATACCCTATTTCAACTCACTAAATTAGCAAGCCGAAATAGGGGGGGCAGCTTATAGCTACCCTCAAATTTTCATCACCTTCCTCACTAAGCATTTAGGTGATTTTGATTTTATCTAACATGTGGTTTTGTAGGGTGTGGTTCCTAATTGTGTACTGCAAATACCATCGGGGGCTTCATTCGACAACTTGTGGATATATCCTTTTTCAAATGATGTTTACTTTTCTTTACTTTAGCTTGCATATGAATGGAGTGTCATATGACTACTAAAGTGGGGGCTAAATGTAGTGTCGTAAATTGTACACCCTTGCTAGGGTGGTACAATTCTACACTTAGTTTATCACCCACCTTAGTGTGTTTGCATCTTGCATTGTAGTTTCCCTTTAAGCATTTAATTAATTAATTTAATTAAATCTAAAGCCATATTTCATCACTCCCCATATCATAAAATTTGGCCCTTTACCCTAAGTGTGCCCCTTTTTATTTTATTCCTCCAATAAATTATTAAATCATAAACCCTAATTATGTCCTACTTAGATCTTTAAGACTAGATTTCGCATATCAAAACATCTTGAAACCAGTTATAACTTTGGGATTCGCTCTATATCATCATATCTAACGGTCTTGAAAATTTCGTGAGAAGTTGGTCAGACCATGTGCAAGTGCAACATGGTCCCCGACATTTTTCCCAAAATTTCAGGAGCATAATTCTATGATATTATAATGCTTAACCCCAAAATATTTGTGGGAAATTCAAATCCTATGTCAGCCTAAAGACGAAATTAAGATCTAGGGTTTAATACATAAGAGCTCTCTTTCTTCATTTAAAGGAACTAAGAACTAAGATCTAAGAAGAAGCGATCACAAGGAGCTTTCTATGTAGTGAAAGAGCAATCCTTTTGGAGTCTTCAACAACATTAATCAAGTACTTATCAAATATCCATAAAGTATTTATCATCAATTAGGAGCCTTGAAGACATTGAAGAATAATAGGAGATCATCGACTGGCGATTGGCTTGTACCCCTCCCTTAGGGGTTGGGTATGGTTTCATGTTATTTTCATGTCTTTGCATAAGCTTCATTACATCAATTTGCATATTTACATTCATGCTTTAGGTCACTTTGCATCATTGATTTAGGGCATTTACTTTGTCAATTACAAGAATTTAGGGTTGCTCTAGATTGTTTGCATTCATTTTAGGATCTTTCATACACACAAGGTTCTAGCACACACATTTTCAGTAAATTATCAGCTATTTGTGAAGGTGGAAATCACCAACACAGGGGTTTGACTGAGACAAAACCCTACATAGCCACCCAAACCCTCTCTTTTTCAACTACAGTGCAGGTACAAGTACCCTAGAGGACTTACAGATCAACAAAAGGCACAAGGACAACCCAAAAGTCTCAGTCTGCCCCAAATCCATCAGGGACAAGGGTGTGGCACCCTGGTCCTCCTTATTTTCAGTGATTTTTGACAGGGTGGTGTCTCAGGATCTCAAGATTTCAGCCCTTCAGTTGCAACTTTCTGTCAGATTCTCAGGAACAAGGGTGTGGCGCCCTGGTCTTTGTCATTTTGGCTCATTTTCCAACATTAGGTACACATCCAAATTCCTCTCCCTTCTTTGCTTTCAGTATCTCAGTTCTAGATTTGTAAGTTTCTGCAATTTTGGTTCATATATGCTTCATTATTCATCTCATAGTCTAATTGGTCAATCTTTCACATCTTACCTTCATATACAACAAGAGGAATATAAATCCTAAGAGATAATCATTGGCTCTCTTTTTCTGACAAGAAGTAGCCAAAGGGAGCTATCTCCCTAGGATCTTTTGTATTCCCAATGTGTTGGCTAAAGTGGGATTAGGTCCTAGTCACCGGTCTCGCTTTTCCCCCTCCTCACCAAGGTCACCATGTTGACATTTAATGACAATTTTGGGGGTTGGTTTGTTTTGTCAGTTGGGATAGGAGCATAACACCTTAATGGTTGGATGGTATTAGTTAGTGGTTAGCAGGGAAGTTGATGATGTTTTGGTTTCCAACCTATGGAAAAAATATGTAAACTTTTTTGTTATCAATATATGGGTGCAACCCTTGGCTATTATTAATCAATAAAAAAAAAATTGTTTCTAAGAATGGTCATCCATTCATATAAATTGGCCAAACTAGGTCAAGTTTTTGGAAATTTATATAAATAATTGTGTCTTGCTTTAGTCTATTGATAAAAATAACCATAGTTTCTCCAAAATCCATAGTCGAGATCTATTATTATTATCATCTAGGGAATCTATGTGTAGATTTACACCATTCATTAGGGGCATGTAAACCCTATCAAAATTAAGGCTAAAATTATTTTTTATGCATGTCCTTGGATCCTTGGCAATGTTGTAAGTATAACAATTAACATGCGTGTCATTCCCTGAAGGTGAATGTCCAATCATCACACTATTTATCATATTATGATAATTAAACCTATCAATGGAGATATTTGTGTCCTATACAAATTATAACCTCCCATTACCTTATGAACTCTTAATTTTCAAAGATCATCTAAATTGTTTGACCTTAACATAATTGTGCTATCATATATGAGCATCAAAAAATAAATTAAGAGAGATATTTTTCTTGAGAATGGGAGTTTGAGGTCAATCTTGTGATGAAGATGCATTTTTTTAGTATTCATGGGTGACATTGTGGAAGGTTGTCATTTATTTTTACCATGATAATATTAATATCTATAATTAATATATGAATATAGTATTAGAACGGAAAAAATCACATTATATCAAATCTAGGCTAATCAAATAAATGTAATCAATGAGAGTACACTAACCTAGATAAAATAGAGTTTGATTGATCTAAATATATAATAACTAAATAAAGAATCCCTTACATAGTTCTAAAATCAATGATGAAATAATATCATTGATATCGTGATCGCAAAGGAGGTTGTTAAACCATGATCTTGAGGAGACATGCTAGACACATTCCAACATTTATCTTAGCATTACCCGAAGAGATTTAAACCTATGACCCCACTTTGATACCAATTGAAGGGAGTTGAGTTGGCCATTTTCCCAAAAGATGCATATGTTTAGGAAACTAATACCATCCCAGCTAAGGATCTCACAAGAGATCGTTAAACCATGCCACGAACCTTGAGGGGATATGCTAGATGCATTCCAACTATTTTATTTTTATAGTACCAAAATTTTATGCAAGTAAATCTTGAGTCCCTTAGGTTCGATCCCAATGTTTGAAAAACGGTGTCTCAATCTTACAAACAGTTGAGCACAACGAGGGTTAGGGGGTGCAAGATGGTATCCCTCATGTGGGGTTTGAGGGGGATGAACCCCCAATAAGGGGTTCGAGGTTCATGTTCTTTGACCAGAGTTTAGGGGTAGCACCCCGAAAAGCCACATAATATACATACATACATTTGTGTGTGTGTGTGTGTGTGATTTATATGGGGAAAAATCTTTCAAGAGAAAAACACCACACTCTAAAAGTTTCTTAATACATTACTAAAAAATTAAGACAATTACAATATACTTGCAAATCAATCTTTCAAAATAGTATTACCAACCAAATTTATCTAGAATTGACTTAACATCTATAAGATTCGTACACATAATCTCCATTTGAGGAACCTAATATATAAAAGACACAATAGATGAAACTGTCAAAATATATTTATAAAAATGTGAGCTAAAACCACCAAAAAAGTGGCACCCATCTCATCTCCATTCAAAGATGCCTTAATAGAGGGGGTTTCCTTATAGGACAAGGAAAATCCAACATAACCTTTGCCATCAAATATGTGACCTAATGATAAATGATCTAGATTTACAATACACACACATACACACGTATGTATGCATATATGTATGTATATATGTACGTATATACATACATATATACATGTACATATGTATACAATACATGCATACATATACATTTACATATATATGTATGTATGTACACACACACACACACACACACACACACACATATATGTATACATATGCATATACACAATATATATACATATACATACATATAGTAAGTATGTATGTATGCAATGTATACATATTATATATGTACACACACATATATACATATGTAATATATGTGTGTATATACATGTATATGTGTATGTATGTATGCATATACATATACATATACATATACATATTTGTATGTGTGTGTGTAGATCAATACACACACACACACACACACACACACACACACACACGTACATTTGCCACACATATGTACATGTATGTATATATGTATGCATATTTAGACATAAATATACACAATTGTATACATGTATCCATGTACACATTCATTTTATAGTTGTTTGGGGAAATTCAATTTGACATTTTAGGCTTAAAAAATATACAAATTGCATATATGTAATTAAAAACAAATAAACATAAAAAGAGAATGGTGATAATTGCAAATTTAGAGATTGTTATTTTCAGCAAGTACTCATTTATTACTTAATATAGTAAAAGAGACATACAAAGCACAAAAGCACCTCTAACCATTTGTTTTTTATTAAAGGGGTAAAATGGGTTTCCAAGGTGTCCCAAAACCCTTTACAATAAGTGTCACTTACAGAGATGCCAAACAACTCCGAAATTTGTAGCTAATGTGCTTCATAGTAAGAAGAAAGTTTTGAAAGAACTTGAATTTTTGCACTTTTGTAGCCAAGTTGCCAACACAAAAAATAAGGAAGGAAACCTACACAACCCCAATCCTCTTCTTGGTTTTTTTAGTATCCTTGAGTAGGGTGTAGGAGACACAAACATATTTAGGAAGATCTCTCTTCCTTTTTTGAACAATATTCAATGAACCATCATCCTCCAAAGGCTAAGAATTGGGGGAGGGGGGAGGGCTAGCTTCTATTGAAGACATACACTGATCCTTCATTGTTGCTAAAAGAGGAGTTTAAAGAAACACTAAATCTTTCAACATAGCATGATCTATAGCCTCAACACTAAACACTAAAGGATCCAAAGGTGTAGCAACCAAAAGTAGGCCTTGATAAGATGACACAACAAGAGAAATCTTCAAATTCTTAATGACCCTAGGGATAGAGTCCTCTATCGACTCATTGTCTTCAAATCTAAATCACCAATAGTCAAATGCTCACAAAGAATATTCCTCCACAAAGTCACATCAACCTTCTTGTGGTGAGATCACAAGCAATCTGAAACAAGGTGTCCAATAATGAAGCATCTTCTCCAACGAAAGGGAACACCCTCATAGTTGAATGTCTAGCTCTACAATCTGTTTGAAACAAGCAAAACAATATCCTTAAAAAATCCTTGAAAGTATCAATACCCACAATAATCCAAGCAAAAGTAGTATGGTTGAAGTTTATCGATGGAACATCCTCCTATGAAAAATGACCGATATATTAAAAAATAAAAACTTCTCAAAATTGAAAAGGAAGATTGGGTAGTCTAACCCAAATAAATGTAATGCTTTAGATTAAGTCAAGGGTCGAAAGAAGGAAACTGTAATTTGAGTAAGGAGTGTTGTCCCGTAACAAACCCCACTCTATATAACCAATCATCTTCTGATTGGAAGGACACAATAAAAAAATCCCCTACCATAAAATACAATCCTGCCTTCAATGACAAGCCTTCACGAATTCAAAGTCCACATATTGATTTCACAAAGGAAAGGGTAGAAATGATCAAATATACAGATGGGCTCGATGTTTAGAATGTTCATTATCCACCATCTCATGTCCACAAATGACAAGGACGACAGAGAATGGGAAATGGGCTATGTTTAACCTGCAGGGTACGTCAAGCATGGCTAGACGAGTGGCCCAAAACACCAACAGTCTGAGAAACACTCACATGAGTTTTCCCCACTTCAAGCTCCAAGAGAGAAGGCATAAGAAGACACCACAATCGCTAGGAACAGATGGGTTCATGGCAGAAGAAATCCCGAACTCAAATCACGTCACACAATTCGCAGTGAGTGACACCATAGGCAATCTGAATCCAAAAGGCAGAGAATCCACCTCCATTAGAGTACACAAACCTCCAATGACAAGCGAATTCAAACCAATAGTGATAGGCAAACTGGGAGCATCGAGTGAACCAAAAGCAGTGGACATGTTGGACCAAGAGGACTCAAGATAGTAGGCATTGATTGTGTGGCCAGTAGAACTCACTCGGTATAAATAACTTTCAAAACATATAATTAAAAGTGTGTTGGAGGTAGGTGCATTCTGTTGGCTGCATAGCCAGTGTCAAGATAGTACCTCTAAGAATTTATTAATGTGAAATTGATGATTGTACAAACTATCACTTGGGTTTTCCATACTCTAACTTCTTTCTTAACTAACAAAACTTTTGATAAATATCGTATTGATGATATCAAATTTCTACAATTCATAGTAAATTAATGTTGTGTTTTTAGATTTGATTGTGTAAGAGAGTTTTTACTATCAACATGTCGGATCACACTTTGTGATCCATCATCATTTTATCTCCTTGAGCTCTCTAACATCTTGATGATGGATCACAGATTGTGATCCGAAACATTGATGGTAAAATCTCTCTTAACACAATAAAATCTAGAAGCACTACATTAATTTAAATATCGAATTTTAAGCATTCCTTGTTTTGCAAATATTAAAAATGTCTTCTTATTAAAACCTAATATTTTTTATTGATTATAAATAACTATAGCCCTTCTGATACCCAAACCTAGCGACAGAAATTTTTACATATCTTATGCCAAATGCATGCATGATTCCTTCACGAGAAGGATGGAAGAGTCACACCAAAAATCCCTGCCTTTGTTTCTTCCTGGTGAAGGTAAGAGTCACGCCAAAATGGCTTCCCTCCCAACTCTTCTAGAAGGATCGATTATTTTTACCTTTGATTTAATTCATTCTCTTCCAATATAATAAAATATGAATGTCATGGTTTCTCTCAAATTTCCACATCCGCATGTGTCAAATGCATTCTTTATAATAGTTTAAGTCATGTTTCATTCATCGTAATCTTCATGTTATCAGATAGTGAATCTCCTCAACAGGTTTATATTTCATTATATATTTCTCAACAATTTCATCAGGGAGCAGTAAGCCTTAAAAAATTTACTCTGAAAACATGTTTCATTTATATTGTGAGATAACTCTCATTGTGGTTTTTCCCTCATTGGGTTTTCCACGTAAAAATCCTGGTGTTCTTGTGTGTTGCATGCTTTGTTTTAATACTTTCTTTTAGAATATCTAATTTAATGTTTAAATTCTGTTAATGAATGTTTAGGTTTAATCATTGTTGTAGGGTTAATTCCAACCTTGGGTTTGTCTATGGCAAGCCCCTATCTAACCCAACATCATTTTATCTTTATTATGTGTAGGATTCCACTATGAGAGAGAAGAATTATAATTTCAAATAGTGTAGATTGAGACAAAGAGATTCAAACTTTGAAGAAGCTGAAAACCTAGACACTATAACTTGGCCCCATAGTCTAACACTTTTCTGAAAAAAAAATTAGGGAGATAATTTGTGTGACATCCTAATTTGGAATCTATTTACTGGATTAAACACCTCTAGGATAGTGACACCTATCCCCGCATTCTAGCACTTTTGCGCTAAAATTGTAGACACAAGTTCCTTTCTGGCTCCTATTTCGAAATCTATTCTCAAAGTTTGCATATTTGTTTTGTAGCTTACTATTCATGTTGATTATTGTCAAATTTACATCATAATACCTAGTTCTTGCATTTTCCTATTTCATCTTATCCAATCATATCAAAATTAAAAGAAGAATAATCAATCATTGTGCCCAGCTCTACCAAGGGTTTGAAGTTGGGCCTATTGATTATTCTTGATTGTATTATTGATGTGAATAAGTTTGATTCCTAGTTTGCACAATTAGAATAGAGAACCCTATTCCACCACTCTACAATATCATATCAGTGAAGTCAATAGACACTATTGGTTTTCCATACAAAGGGAAGAGAGTTGGCTCTAGCACAAAAGGTTGGGACATATCAATTTTGATGACTTTGTGAGGATTAGTTTAAAAGGTACAATAATAGACATGCCTAAGATTAAGAAGCCTCCATATACTACCTACAAACCATGTCATGAAGGAAAGAAAACAAGAACCATATTTCCAAGAAAGATGTATTCCATCACAAAACCATTGGAACTAATTCATATAGATTTGTGTAGACCAATGAGGATACAGAGTCTGCAAGGTGACATATTTTGTGATGCTTATTGATGATTACTCTAAAATGACTTGGATTACTTTTCTAAAAGATAAATCATAAGCCTTTGAAAAAAATAAATCATTTAAAGAAATGGCGTAGAATGAGATGGGTAGAACAATCAAATACTTAAGATCGCAATCAGAAGCCAAGTTATAAAATTTTCATTGGAGAGAAGTTGTTTAGATAACCATATACATTTTGAACATAGCACAAATTAGGACAAGGATCACTAAGAATCCATTTGAGCTATGGAAAGGAATACTGACATTAGTCAAGCATCTCAAGATGTTTGGAAGTAAATGCTATATAAAAATGGGTGAATAAAAATTGGGTAAGTTTGATTCTAGATCTAATGAATGTGTTTTTCTTGGTTATTCTATGAGAAGCAAGGCATAGAGATATTATAAAAGATAGTGGAAAGATAATGTGATTATTGATGAGTTAATATAATCAATTTAACTTCCAGATGAAGATGACAACGATGAATCATTTTGCAATGATGATGAGATAACCAAAAGTGAACTGAAAAATACAAAGACTGAGACCAACTATGTCCAAAAGAACTGCTCCAAAGATCAAATCATAGAAGATAAAAACAATACAATTCAAACTCCAAACAGAATTAAGAAGACAAATGAACAAGTACACTTTGTTTTATTGTCAAAAATTGAACCAAGTACACATGTAGAACTAGCAAAGATAAAGGTTGGTTAGAAGCTATGGAGAAAGAACTAACTTAGATTGAAAAGAATGAAACTTGGGAGTTGGTTTCAAGATCTAAGGACAAGAATGGCATAGGTACCGAATGGGGTTTTAGAAATAAATTGAATAAAGATGGTGTTAGGTTTGTGTGAATACTATCATTGTTGTCATTGATGTCAAACTAATTATCCAGTTTGGTTTGGATGATATATATGTGTAGATGATGTATGCAGTTTTGGTATTGCTGGGATATGATGCAGTAAGGTGTAGATGATCTACTAGAGTCACTTCTGGAAGATCCTCACCTTCAGAATCCTGAGTTATGCTTATCTTTGGCCCCAGTATCAGTTGTGTGTTCTGGTATCAACTATTTCAATTATGTCAGTTGTATCTTTCATGTTTTATGGATTGATATATGTGGTAGGTGTGGCATTCATGTTTTGGAGTTTGGAGTTGCAATGCTTGGGGTTTTGTGTTTATGAGTCAACATTTATGGGTCTGGATGACCCCTATTCTATTTCGGTAATTAAGGTATATGCATCAGTAAATGAATTGTGTAAAGGAAGCGTGTAGAGATCTTACGAAGGCTGACTTGGTTACCATGATTTTGATTAAGGCTTTATTGGATAACGTGTTGATTTGAGTAGCATATTACTTGAGCTCATCCGACATATTATCTCAGTGTGTAAGTTTTTTGGTATATATATTTGTGTGTCTGTGTGTGGACATGTATGGAGAGATAGAGTGTGTGGCAATAGAAAAGGTGCAACATATGTGTAAGGTAAGGACAAGTGTGAGTTGTGGACAACGAAGCAGTTGGAGAAGAATCAAAGTGCAGATAGTATTGCAGTAATCCCTTAACGAATTTGCTGCAGGTGTGTGTGATCAGTGATACAATTATTTTTTACTAGATCTATTGTAACTTTTGTGTATTGAGATATGAGCTTAACCTGGAATTGACTTCATGCATTTGGAGATGCAACTTTCCTCAGTTCATTTTTATCTTTTGCAGTCAACATTCCGACAGTGAGCCACTTTTGTAAATTGGCAGTGAGCCATCCGACAATGAGCCACACATTTTGTAAACACAATATAACTAGTTAGATTATCTTGAGAGTTAAAACTCTCCGTGGTTTTTCCCATTTTTTTTTTCCATGTATAAAATTCGATGTTCCATTTGTGGCCGTGTTTTCATGTTTATTCTGAATTTTGGTATTTTATGTTGATGTGCTTAATTAATCTGATATAACATTAAGAAGTTGTGAGAAAGTTTTTAATATCCGTGGGAACACTGATTCACCCCCCTCTCAATATTTTGGTCTCTTCAACCAATCCAACAATTTGTATCAGAGCTTTGGTCCCTTGCTTGAAAGCTTAACTGCTTGAGGGAGATCCTTGTTGGTTGAATCATGGCATCATGGAGTATTACTAAAGAATTTCAGTTGGATGAGGAATTGCAAATAGATCTTGAAGATCTGGAAAGCGATGAATCTAGGAATGAGGAGTTAAAATAAAATGTGAAAGTAGCGAATGAATGTGTGCAGAAGATTAGAGAGCAAATCTGGAGTTCTAAGCTGAGGCATAAGGAAGTTACAATCAATTGAAGCAGGGAAATGAGACCATTAAAGATCTAATGCAAAAGATTGAGGAGAAGAATAAGATAGAAGAAAACCTGAAAGAATCAATAAATCTAAATACCGAAGAATGTGAGAAGCTAGAGCAAGAAGTGAAGAAGTTGAAGGTAGAGAAAAAAGTTCTTGATAATAGTAAGCTCTTGGAAGAATTGATCAACATGCAAAAAGCTCATTTGGACAAGACTGGACTTGGATTTGAGCTCGGTGAATGTTCAA
This sequence comes from Cryptomeria japonica, assembly GCF_030272615.1. Taxonomy (NCBI): domain Eukaryota; kingdom Viridiplantae; phylum Streptophyta; class Pinopsida; order Cupressales; family Cupressaceae; genus Cryptomeria; species Cryptomeria japonica. Next base: position 92,785,295 of record NC_081407.1, on the reverse strand, counting down.
ATCAGAATGACAGATAGAAAAGCAAAGAGGTTAAGGCTAAAACTGAGAAGAAATAAGAAGATACAAGCAAGACTCAGAATCAGAGTACCAATGCAAGAAGGCCATTGGTTCATAAACCTAATGCACAAAGGTACCCATCATTTATTGGTTATCATTTTCAATGCAATAAATTTGGTCATAAGATTGTAAATTGTAGAAGCATTAAATGTTATAATTGTAAGAGGTTTGGTCATAAAGCAAATCACTGTAGAAATCATGCTATGAGTCAAAATCATAATTCGGTTGGAGCAAATAAGGTAAATAATATTTTTCATGGATATTGTTATACATGCAATGGCTATGGTCATAAAGCTAATCAATGCAGATCTGGAATAGTTCTAGTAAATTCAGTAAAGAAGCACATCAATTGTTACAAATGCAAACAACCCGAACATTATGCTAATCAGTGCGGAAATGGAAATATGGAGAAATCTACTAAGATAAATGTAATGAAGGATAATGGATTAAAGAAAAAGGAAATCTTGGTTTGGAAAAAGAAAGAGGTGGATAATGGAAGCATGCCTGGCATATAGAAATCTGGTGTAGGCATCTCTTCCTTGGGAGGATACATTATTTGATATATCATTTGGAGATGATGGTGGAAATTTCTCTTACGAAGCTTTAGGAGATGACATGGGAGGTTCTTGGAAAGCTTCAAAAGGTGTAGGAATAGATGCCACTAGAGATTCAATTTGTTTATGTGGGAGTGAGCCATTGCTAGACATAGGTGCATGATTTTGATCTTTCTCATAAAAGTTACTTAGGACTCTCTTTAAGAGTTGTCTAATAAAGCCACTTGGAGACGCATTTGAATCCTTGCAAGGTTTTGTCATGGTTAGGTTTTGAATTTGGGCTTGATTTGCTTGAACTTGTTGTGGGACACAACTTGCTTGCTCAGAACTTGAGGCTAGGTCTCTTGTAATGCATGGCAAGTATTTTTGAGATTTGTTTAAGATTACTTGGTCTAAAATTTCCACAAAATCAGGATTGTTCATTGCCTCTTCAAAATCTGTGTATGATTGATTCACCATCTGAATCTGCCTCTTCTTGGAAGTTTGGTAATGATTGAACTCGAATACAACCATAATTTGGATGAAAGATATGTTGACCATCTACTAAGGGTCTTTGTACGTAGGGACCTTGACTTAACTGATTTGAATAAAAAATTGGTGACATATTCATTGGTGGAATTGATTAAACATTGCCACACCCTAGTTGCATTGGCATAAAACTTGATTCAAAATGTGATGGTGGTCCTAATTGAATGATTTCATACTCTGGTAGCATGTTTGTAGGTGAACCAATACTTGGATTAAAGTTTGGTTGTATTGTATTGCCTTCTTGTTGGGTTGGATAGAACTGTGATTGCATTGTGTTATTCATTGGACTAATCATCTGTTGATATGTCAAACTTTGTTGCATCATAGGAGCTTGGAACCTTGTTTCAATAGACATGTCACTATGCAATGCAGTGTTTTTTGGGATTTTGGATTTAATGGAATGACAAATGAAACCTAAGAGGACAATAATGAAACTTGTGTTTTGGAGTTTTGGATCTTTAGAATGACAATGAAATGCAACTAAGTGCAACTTAAATGATTGACAATGCAACCTATGTTTTTGTTGTTTTTGAGATTTGGATAAACCTTTGAAATGCGAAACTAAAGACACCACCTTAGGAAATTGAAATGAAGTTTAGACCTTAGTAAGACAAAGGACCAAATGACAATAGGACAAATGATAATATCACACCTATATGCTTGGATACTAAGCTAGGTTTGACAAAATGATGTTGATAAGAGGACAAATGTTGGACAAGGTCAAGACTCCCTGACAATGACCTTAGGATTTAATCTAAAGTTTTGGTTTTTCAACTTTGGCAAAACCTGATTTTGAGACTATTATGCAAAAGGACAATGATAATGACCAAGGACCTAGGGTATGAACCCAACATATGATATGAATATGATGTCAAGATATATGATGACTTGAAGATATGAAATGATATGACAAGATCAAGCTAAGACAAGACTAGGATTTGGACTATGCAATGATAAAGCCAATGTGATATGGATATGTGAGGACCAATGATTTTGGAAATGCAAAATGCAACCTAGGCAAAAACCTAATTTAGGTATGACAATGCAATGGAGACTTAGGGAAATGACTTTAAACCTAAGTGCAAAATGAGGACACTGAAATGAAATGGACTAAAATGAAGGAAGATGACAATATGTCCTGAGACCTAAGTTTGAACCATGCAAAACCTAGCTCTAAGTGACATGAATGTTGAAACAATGTTGTCCAATGTTTTGAAAAGCCATGATTATAAAATCTTTGCAAATTGTTGGATGAATACTTGGACACAAATTGGTTTGAACTTTGTTTTGAATTTTGTTTGGACAATTGAAACGTATTTTTGACTTGTTGAATGTTGTTTGAACTTTGAAAACTTGTTTTCTTTTGAAAAACAAGGTTGTTTATGACCACTTGTGACAATTGTTTCTAATTCAACCTTTAACAAGCATTCAAGACAAGATGTTTGTTTGACTTGGACCCAAAACAATCATGCACCTTCAACAACAAATCATATGGCTGGTCAGGACAATAGTCATTGGATCTCACTTGGTTTCCCAGCTACGCCTACTCAAAGCGGATACTGAAAAAAAGACGCTTGAACCCACTAGTTCCCCTCCACGACACTCACTTCTCGGAGGCAGCCAAGCATCAATTCCCATGAAAAATCCCCACGGCAAACTTTGTATCTCTACTAAGAGTCGTAAAAATGCGAGACGACATCAGAGGTCCGACCTCGTGTACCAATGACTAGAAGGTTTTTGGTCTCTAAGCACAAAGATTTTTAGTCAAGGCATCCGTTTGGGTGGGCATAGATACGAAAAATTTAATCTTCGCTATACCATTCCAACACCTGTTTCTTACAACTGTTGTTGCAAACACAATTATTTAGAGTGGTTTGGAAGGGTTTGGCTTTAGCCTGCCACCACTTTGGGTCGTTCCCTCTCACCAATGCCTGTGCGAAGTGCTAGGCAAATCAGGAGGCAATCCCACTTCTAAGGGTAAAAACATACACACAAAATGAAATAGGACATAGCATACATGGTGTTCATTAATCCTTAGAAAATGAAGTGTGCAACTACTCTAAAAATCACAGACACTCAGTTTTAATGAAATTCTTTGGCCACGTCTTGCAACAAACACATTAGCAGTTTATGAATAAGTCTTCATCAAACGTTTTGCCAAGGTGCTACACAAATCATCAATAACACAGAAAGCCAAAACATAAAAAATAGAATGCAATTGACATGATTTTCAAAGTAAAACAAAGATTTTCACCTTAGGACCCGCCCTTGCACAAGCGCAGAAAAGTTCTGCACAAGCGCAAAAAAGTCTTTCACAAGTGCAGAAAAGTATCACACAGGCGCAAAAACTCTCTGCACAGGAACAAAAGAATAGTGCCTCTGCAAAACAGAGAAAAAATATTAGATAAAGGCTAAATCTTGCAAAATTGAAACCTTAACAAGCATAAAAAACCTAATTTTGACAAGATTTTGACTTAGCTTTAAAGACCACTATAATTGCAATGATTTGACCCAAATTTCAACATATTTAGGTGAATTACCCATCATTAAAATGATTGCAAACCCTAGGAGAGAGAAATGAACAAGTTGTATGCTCCTCAACCCAAATGCAAAAGTTTGTACTCCCAACACCCTAATTAAGCTAATTGTGTCAATTTGTTTTTCATTTAGCCTCCTGATTAGGCTAGATGAGTTAATTCAAGCTTCCCAACCCTAATTAGACTAAGTATGATGAAATTGAAACAAATTGCAAGGATTTGTATTCTTTTTAAAAGCCCCAAAATGAAAGATTTTTGTTCTTTTTAAACCTCACTTGCATAAACAAAAGGATGTGTATGATTGTTGCTCTTTAACCAATCCTAATTAGAGCTATGTGAATTCATTTTAAACCATATTTTCTCTTAATCAAACCTATTTTATCCTTGCAAATCACTCAAAAGTGAGAAATTGAAAAGTTTATGTCCTAATTGCCAAGTAATACAAGGTTCTCCTTAGGCGAAAGAAAAGGTTGCACAAGCACAAGAAATTCTTGCACAAGCGCAAGAATTCTTCACACAAGCGCAGAAAAGCCTTGCACAAGTGCATAAAAGTCTTGCACAGGCACAAAAGTACTGAAACACCCTAGAAAGGCTCCTTTTCTGTAAATTGGACCTGCAAAACACTCCAAAAGTACTCAAAAGACAAAAATAGGTTAGTTCACATCAGGTTCACCAAGAAATGTAGATAGGAAAGAGGAAAAACATCAAAGCCATCAAATTAGGTAACCACAAACCCTAATAAGCTAAGAAATGATCTGTTAGAGTTATCTTTTATTAGCTAATAATTATTTATTTAATTATTAGTCTATTATACTCTACGCTAAGCTAAACTTAGGAATCTTATAATTCTTTAGGGTTTTCACCTTTAAGGTTTCGAGTATCCTCTTATAAGGATTCTCTTTTTGTATTTTCATAACAACTGTAATTATTGAATTGCATTCTTGTTGCACAATCAATATGACTCATTTTTTCTGGATCTCTGAATTCTGGCCTCCATAGCTTTTTTGCTTCTCTCCTTCTGTGACAGGTTTGCATGTAGGTGATCTTTGGGAGCTGTAGAGTTGATTTTTCCTCAACTCCAATATGGTATCAAAGCCTACATCTGCTGCTGCTTGTTCCTAAATTTTTTAGAAGTTTTTCTCTGGAGGTGCTCTTGGGATCTCACAAGTTGTATTTTCTCAACTTCTTCATGGTATCAGAGCTCCAGATCTACATGCCCTTGTTCTCTTCATGAGATTTTTTGGGTCTTGTTCTTCAGATCTATGTATTCAGGGGTTTGTGCAGTTGGTTTTTTCCATTTCTGGGGGTAGCTGATTTTTTTGGTACATTTTGGTGCCAAAAGGACCTCATAGTTGGATTCAGAAGGCTGATTCCATGAATTTTGATATATAATTTGCCTATTTTTGATAACAGGGGCATATGGGGCATGATTTTTAATTGGCAAGTTTTTTGAGGCATGAAAATCCGTACGGTTGTACCTACAAATGTGTCAGAAAATTTTCGTCAAAAAAAAAAAATATATTTATTTTTATTTTTTATTTTTTTACCCTCTTTATGCCGTACAAGAGGGGTTTTTTTCTTTTGGCCGTAACTTGGTCATACAGAGGCACTTTTTCAAACACCTTATATCGCCGAAAATCTCTTTCCGAGCTCTATCTAGATCTGGAGGTTTGAATTTTTTATTTTTCTTTTTTGATGACATTTTTTTCTGTCAAAGCCAAATGTTCTTTTTTGCACTCCACGAGATATAACTTGAGAATCTGAACTCCGTTTTTTGAAAACTTTATACTGTTGGAAAGCTTGTTCTACGTTCTTTCCATTCATATGAGTTTTCTTTCCAAATTCTGCTCCAGGTATATTTTACTCAGTTTTTTGCTTTTCAGTACTCTGGTGAATATCTTGGATATTTCAGGTCCTGGGATCTCTTTCTTTGAGTACGATGTCTCGTCTTTGGCTTTCTGTTTTTAGTCTTCTGTCTCTTCTGATCATTGTAGCATTTTATCTATGCAAACACACTGAGATAAAGTGCCACCATGCATTGTATACTTGGGATCTTGCACATCTTGTGCCTTATTGTACATGCACTACTTATAAAGTTCCATTGGGGGGGTTGATGTTTGCCTTTGTTTGCCATCTACCTTTGTCACGTGAGTGTTTCTTCCACGACACTAGCCTCATGATGTGTGTCAAGTGAGTGTTCCTTCCACGACACTATGTACTTTCTCTGCGCCTTCGATGTTCCTGGTTCTTCGTCATGCAGTTCTTGTTGGTCGTTCTTTTCAGTGTTCCTGTCCCTCTCCCCTTTCAACATTATGGGGAGATTTGTCATGTTGTTCTAATGCTTTCTTGGTTTGATTGATCAACTCTTCAGGCTTTGGTGTTTCATGTCATCTGTATCTTCGAGTTCAGTTGTTTGCCTTTGTTTGCCATTTGATTCGAGTAGTGTCATTTGAGGGCACTCATGCAGATTACAATCTTCTCTACTTGGTCATGTTCTATTTCGGTGAAGGTTCTTCAGATCAACAATTACTCTTCGACATTGTTTGCAGCTATTTCTTGCTTCAGTGGTGTTATTCATTCTCTTCTTTTTGTTCCTATCTTCTGGAACACTCTTGTTTGGAGGCTTCTTGGTCCTTCACTTGAGCTTTCATCTCTTCTTGGAGAGGAGTTTTGTTCCCACAGGGTTTTCTCATTTTTTCTCCACTTTATAGAGATTTTATTGTACTTGGGTACCTCATCAGGTATAGTTGCCAGGACCCATTGTTGCTTTCTTGCATTTTTTACATGCTTTTTTAGTCCTCAGTTGTTTTTTAGGTACTCCCTAAGTTCATCTTAAGGGGGGGGTGTTAGAGTTATTTTTTATTAGCTAATAATTATTTATTTAATTATTAGTCTATTATACTCTACACTTAAGCTAAACTTAGGAATCTTATAATTCTTTAGGGTTTTCACCTTTAAGGTTTCGAGTATCCTCTTATAAGGATTCTCTCTTTGTATTTTCATAACAACTGTAATTATTGAATTGCATTCTTGTTGCACAATCAATATGAATCCTCTTTTCTGGATCTCTGAATTCTGGCTTCTATAGATTTTTTGCTTCTCTCCTTTTGTGACAAGTTTGCATGCAGGTGATCTTTGGGAGTTGTAGAGTTGATTTTTCCTCAACTCCAATATGATCCTATCACATTCAATAAAGGAATGGAAATCAAACATCAAGAGAAATTGGAAACTAAAACACAGATGTTGCCTCCATTGACCTCCATTGTTTCTCTTTTTCCTCAAATTTATGTTGGTTTCACCTACAAAATGCAAGTGTGAGCAAGAAAACAAGGTTGCAAATGAATTCGACAATGTGAGGATAGTCGAGATGTGGTTGAGATTGATTGAAAAGAGTGCTCAATTTATAGGCGAATTGGTGAAGACAAGAAATTACCATGATTGAAAATTGAAGAAGAAACTTCTTTCAAAAATTGGCAAATGGATTCAAAAAGGCATGATTGAATGACAAATTATGACAAATTGATTGACAAGTTACTATGCGAAAAATATGATAAATTAGGAGCAATTTTTGCTCATCAATTATGACATGATTGAGAGAGAAATTAGCCACTTGATTTATGACAAATTACCCACAAAAATAGCTCATTGATTGAATGACAAATTGAGCAAAAATAGCTTCATTGATTATGACATGTTTGAGTAAAAGATGGAGACAAATTAGTGGAGAAATGGTGGGAAAAGTTAGGAGGAAATAATTAGAGGAATTTGAAATATGAAAATTAGAAAATTAGGGATGACAAATTATAAAAAAATTAGGAGAAAATAAAGGGAAAGAAATGTGGGAATAATTAATAATTTCTCATTTATTAATTAGCCCATAAAAGGGAAATTAGCTAATTAAATAAAATATTTAATTGCGACACAAGACATAGGGTAAATGAATATATTCATTTATCCTAAGGAGGATGTTGGAAAGGATTAATAATTAAAGAATTATTAAACCCTAGAAAGGAGAAAAGGAATGAAATAGGTCAAAACAATGTCATGACACAATTAATCCGATAAATGAATGATGACAATCATGATCAAGAAGATAATTGACAAAGACCAAAAGTTGATTAAATTGATAATGACAAAGAGAATGCCATTGATAAGACCTAGATTGAAACAACTGAATAGGATCGAAGAGAAAGTAGAAGAATGACACGATGTTGATAAATGATAAAGACCAAATGTGCAACATAGAGGAAGTGTTAGTAAAATATGAAAACCCTAAAATAAGGTCACATAGACATGTTAAAGTATGACATCGCAAGTGTTGACCATTTTTAGATTCCTACCCTATGGACAAAATTTCCCTGGTTTGATGATTTGGAAGTGATCAGAATAATTCTTAGTCCTGTGAAGGATGACAAAATCATGTTGGATAAACCTTATCCAATCACAAAGGAGACTATCTCAGTTATTACTGGTTTGTACGACAATGGAGTTATTCTGGCTAAGAAATCAATAAAGAACAAAGAAGTTGAAAACCTAACTGGCGTAACAGGAAATCAACGAGCATTAATAATCAACAATATCATCAATCCTATTGTGAGGTATGTTGCTTATGACATTCCCTACAAGATATACTTCATAAATAGAGAAGGTGCAACTTCGACTATTGCAGTTTACTTGGCACATATGCTTGTCATGGAAGATGGGATTTTCGACTTGTGTGAATTGTTGAGGGAATTATTGTTAGAAAACATTAAGATGCCAAAAGAGCGGAATTACTCCTTCCGGTTTGGATCATTACTTGTTTGCATAGCTATGTGTTGTCTGGGATCCCTTCCGACAAAAGAAAATGTGATATGGGAGTCTGGTGTTCTGGTTGCAAGGCAAATTTTTAGATATTTGAACAATATGGATAACAGAGAGGAGGCATGCAATGTATATTTTAAATTTTTCCTGGACATGTGGAGTGTCAGTCTGGTATCCCCTGTTGAAGGAGGTTCTTCCTCCGAAAAGAGGAAAAGAAGAGATTCTATACCTATGAGTGTCCTGGAATCCAAGAAGAGTAAGAAGGATCAGAAAGAAAAAGATGTAATAATTGATGATCCAGAATCTCCTGTGCCTAAAGGAGAGTTGGTTGTTGTTGAGCAAGATGTCAAAGAATTTGATGATGAATCAAGTTTGCTGGAAATTATTGGCAGTGTTGATAGATTAAGGAAAATCGGTAAGATGTGGTTGACTTTTGTTGAATAAAATAGAATTGAAAATGTTTTGATAAACCATTTGATTTGGAACAATATCGGTATTGAAGATGAGAGTAATGTGCTTCTGGAGTTCCTGTGTGAAATCGTTAAGGAAAAATTGTCTGAGCAATCTATTAATGTTGAAGTTTAAGAAGATAATGGTATTGATATGCAGAATTTGTTGAAAGAGTGCATTGATGCACATTAAGCCCTATCCATATGCCTTGATGAGATGCGAGTTTGTATTTGTAGTGCTAACATAGTCTACAAATATTTTCTTTCATGGCCGACAACTGCAGTAAAGCACAAAGCAACAATTGATGCTATTGAGAGTGAATTGAGTGAATTGTGCAAATATTTTGATTTTCTGACTGATAGAGATGGAGAGTAGAGGAAAAGAATAAAATTCTCTTCAAGCTGAGTTATTACTTTTGCAAAGGTATAAAGAAGATTTTGTGAGTGTGTTCTGGAGAGTAAAGGAAATTGTTGAAGAAAAATTGGAGCACTTTTCAACATTACTTGATAGTGCAGTTGAATATGAGCAGAATCAATTTGCTCCGGAGAGTGTTTCCCATGCTATTGATTTGATGGTAGAATGTAGGAGTCTGTCAGTTAGCATTATATTAGCTGTGAATTCTTGGGAGGTTCCTCTTCCAGAATTGAAAGAGAAGTACAAGCTAATCTTTTTGAAGAAGAGCAGTTGAGTATTACATGAGTTCGTATGCAAATTTTGGCATTCCTTTTTGCAGTTGAAAGTGTTCACTCGGTTTTCTTTCTTTTTTTTCTTTTTCATCAAAGGCATCCTTTGTGCTTGATGTCAAAAGGGGGAGAAAGGTATATGAAAAAGGTACATGGTAATTGAAGAAAGATTTTGAAGTAAGGAGATATATGAGTTATGGGGAGTTGCAAGAAGATATGTTTCTATTTTAACATGTTTTGCGATCAATAACAAAGGGGGAGATTGTTAGACTTGTGTGAATACTATCATTATTGTCATTGATGTCAAACCAACTATCTAATTTGGTCTGGATGATATATGAGGATGATATATATGTACATATGATGTATGCAATTTTGGTATTGTTGGGATATGATGCAGTAAGGTGTAGATGATATACTAGAGTCACTTTCGAAAGATCCTCACCTTCAGAATCATGAGTTATTCTTATCTTTGGCCTCGATATCAATTGTGTGTTTCAGTATCAGCTATTTTAGTTATGTCAGTTGTATCATTCATGTTTTGTGGATTGATATTTATGCTCTGTGTGGCATTCATATTTTGGAGTTTGGAGTTGCTATGCTTGGAGTTTTGTGTTTATGAGTTAGCAATAGTGGTCCAGATGACCCCTGTTCTATTCCAGTAATTAAGGTATATGCATCAGTGAGTGAATTGTGTAAAGGAAGCGTGTAGAGATCTTGTGAAGATCGACTTTGTTATCATGATTTTGATTAAGGCTTTATTGGATAACGTGTTGATCTGAGCAGCATATTACTTGAGATTGGCCAACATATTATCCCGGTGTATAAGTATTTTGGTATATATATTTGTGTGTATTTGTGGACATGTATGGAGAGATAAAGTGTGTGGCAATAGAAAAAGGTGCAATGTATGTGTAAGGTAAGGACAAGTGCAAGTTGTGGCCAATGAAGTAGTTGGAGAAGAATTAGAGTGTGGATAGTATTGCATCAATCCCTTACTGGATCTACTGCAAGTGTGTGTGGTTAGTGATACAAAGATCTTTCATTGGATCTGTTGTAAGTTTTGTGTATTGAGATTTGAGATTAACCTGGAACTGATTTCATGCATTTGGAGATGCATCTTTTCTGAATTCATTTTTATCTTTTGTAGTGAGCATGCTGGTAGTGAGCCGCTTTTGTAAATTGGCAGTGAGCCACCCATTTTTTAAACACCATATAACTAGTTATATTATCTTGAGAGTTAACACTCTCTGTGGTTTTTCCCATTTGGGTTTTCCATGTATAAAATTCAATGTTCCATTTGTGGATGTGTTTTCATGTTTATTCTACATTTTGGATACTCTTGCAAGCATACCAAACCAATCACATCAATCCTAGTAGTACTTATGTTTACCACATGGTGTTGCTTATCTTATCCTAGCCTAGTGGTACTTATGGTTATCATATGGTGTTGTTCATTAGGATCTATCTTTATAGTGCTTATGTCTATCGCATGGCACTACTCCTATCAATGTATATGTTTATCAAATTGCACTTCATCCTAGCCTGCTAGGGCACTTGCCGGATTTCATCAATCTGACGGCTTATCCAATATATACTTTGCATCTTATCCTGCTAGGGCACTCGTCAGATTTCATCAATCCAACGACCTATCCAATATCTGCTTTGCAACCTATCTTACAAGTACTCTTTACCAGGTCATTTTACCTTGTTTTTTTTGTGTAAACAGTCTGAGTTTGCTTTTGTACCACTTTGTATGGATTAGTACAGCCTGAAAAATAATTGGAGAAGTTGAAGGATTGTCTTACCTTTCTTTTGCTTTTGGCTTGAGAAGATTTCATTGAGTTTTGTGGGAGATATTGAATTTTTTGTGTTGACAGGTAAAAACCCTACCTAGGGTTAACAGTGAGTGCAAAAATGCAATAACTCGACCCTCCAACGTGGGAAATTCATGAAAACAGGTGGAGGGGTTTGTGATGGCATGTTTTACAAGATCCCAAAATTGCAGAGTCTAAAGAGGTGGTTTGCACGTGTTTTAGTTTGACAATCATTGTGAAAACAATGTGTAACAAGCTCTTAGGGCAACAAATGGTAGGATTTGGTTACACCAATTCATGTTTTGGGTTATTTGTCAAGGGTTTACCAAAAGAGGGTGTGTTAGGAGGTCTTGGAGACTTGTTACAAGTTATTTTAGATTAGTCTTAGGTTGTATGCTCTTAATACACACAAAGGACATGCCTCTTACACTAGTCAAGGGTGGCAATGTGTATCCATGCATTATTGCATTATTGAACAAGTCATGGAGTTGTCTATGATTGTAAAGGCCTTGTGATAGGTTACAACCCTGATGGTAATGCCATGTCCAAGGAATGCTCAAGTAGGCCCAATGGTAGAAGTTTAGGAATGGAGGTCTAAATTCACTCTTGGTGTGTTGCTAGGGTCGTTTGGAGAACAATTTGTTGGAAGCCTTTTTGTTGTCCTTCCTCTACATCATGTACATCCCAAAAAGTGTAGGAGATAAAGGACAGCTCTGTTTGACCCCAATGTCACTTCCAAAACATTATGATAATCCTTGCTTGGATCAAATTTTGGCCCAAACTTGAGTATACAACCTATAAACAACAACTCTACATTGACTTGGAATTTCCGATTCCTCCATTCTACTCCATAATTTGCTTCTAGGTACTATGTCAAAAGCTTTCTTGAAGTCAACAAAGCAATTAAAGACCTCACTTCCTTGTTTCTCCGAAACCTTCTCAATCAAGTGTTTAAGTATAATGCAATGGTAAATGGTAGAATGTTTTGGCCTAAAGCCCGCTTAACCTTTCACCATTTTTTTCTCCTTTTTAGCCCAAATACTGATTAGACTTTCTATCATGCTCCCAGAAAGTTTACTAGAAAAAGGATTGATCATTATAGTGCGATAATTTGAAGGGTTGTTGATATCGTTGCTTTTGAGCAAATGGATGACAATAGTGGTTGTCCAATTTGTTAGAAACCAATCCTGAGTGACCCCATTAAATATTTTTTTGATGTCTAGAGTAAGGACTTCCAAGCCCCATTTTAAGTATTCTACTTGTAGACCATTTATGTCACGCGCTTTACCTATTGCAAGATTATTAAATCCTTCTTTAATGTCTTCCAAATAGAAGAGTTAAGCCCTTGAATTGATTACTAGGGGGGATGTCTTTATCTTGTTCTCTCATACAATTGTTTTGCATACTCTAGCCATTGAAGATACATGATATCAGTCTATTTACTTGTATTTTTTTGCTGCAATTCTTCCCAAAAGCCTCTTGGGTTGTGACTCGCTAACAAAATCAACTCTTTCCTTCTTGTTTGCATATAATCCTCCTTTCTCAATCTTACCAGTTTTGCACATTCCTTGTTATTAACCCATATTTTGGCCATTCTCTTTGTTGTTTTACAGTCTTCATTATACCATGCGTTTGCCAGAAAGCTATTTTTGTTGGTTCTTTTAGGCCTAGATCTTTTGCATGCATTAAGAGCTTTGTGGATTACTGAGGTCAGCTTTATGCTTTCTATTGTATTGGTCATCTTATTGATTCTCATTTTACGGAATCAATTTTGCATATTGAGCTTTACATATATCGGATTGTGATCTGATTTCATTTTTATTTGGCAAACCTTCACTTCTACATCTATTAATCTTGACATAGGTTTCTTTGAGCTGATAACATAATCCACCATGCTTTAACCATTGTAGGTGTGGCAAGTAATGTTCCTTGAGCTTGGCCAATTTTTCAAACCATTACAAATAATTTAATCATACATACTGAAATTCCCAACAATTCTGCCCTGTACTACATGATAGCTCCTTTTTCATCTTGAGAGACTCTCTTCCATCTTGATTCTCTTCGTCTTCCAGCCATAACGGGTTGTCTCTTATTCACTCTTAATTATTAATATCTCATCCATGACAAGATGTAAACTCATTTCGTGCACCAGTCACTTGAGCCAGCATGTAATGTAATGGAAGGGCATGCAATGTACTGTTAATTGTTTGTTAACACTCCACCTTAATGAAGTACAATGTTCCAGCATATCTTTTATTTAAAACAGCCCAAATAAGCTTCTAATAACTGGTCCATGACAAGATGTAAACTCGTTTCGTGCACCAGTCACTTGAACCAATTATGGGTTCTTTGACATAAGAACACATGCCAACACATTGTTCTTCATTAGGGTAGATTGTTTTCACAAACAATAATTGGCTGCACAATGAATGCCCTTCCTTTCCATGCTTTGTTCTATAAATAAACAGATGCTTGGCAATTACAGTTGAATGTTTTCACAAACAAAGTGCAAATTTATGTCTGTAGTCTATTGCGCCTTCTGGCTACTGATCCATTCATTCTTTCATTGCTGCTTCATTCAGTATGTTTCTAGAATTAATATTTGTACATTGTCTGACATGCATATTTCAAGTATACTATATGTGCAATACGTAGATCTTCATAGATTTAAGATAAAGAGCGAACCCTGACAGAGGACAATGAATTATACCCAAAAGTTGACAAGTACGCATAAGTCCATATACTTAGCTTTACGGGGTTATTTTTGCAGCAACTTTATTTAAATGTAAATGCAGTTTCCTTGGTTGTTCGAAGAGATTTTAATTTGATTAACAACATTTCTGCTGATATAAAAATGTATTCACGTCTTTTTCAAATGTAACAGGAGCTTTGTGGCTTGTTTGATTGGAAGTGCTATTAAAAGCAAAAATATCTGACCAGCCGCTTCTACAAGAGAGTCTACCAGCCAGAATGACATTTTGCATCATGTTGGATTATTTTCTTTACAAAATTGGGAAGGAAATTTTCAAAGAAATCAGTCTCCCTTTCACTTAAAAGAAACTTGACCCCTTTAAAAGAGTTACCAAGCTATATTATCACTGAAATTAACATTTTTGTAACACGTTCTCTTAACAAGTTGATTCCATAGCAGAGATGCTGGCTTTCCTCACCTTTGTGAGTAAATTTCTCAATGTTATTGATAAAGATAACAATTTTATCAGATAATTCAAATCCATTTACTACCCAACAAAGGGTGTCATGCAACCTTGTTTTGTTCAATAGTTCGCATCCATGTTTGTTTTATGAGGACACTCAAAAATTCAAAATTAGGATTATTGCAACGGTACTAAATGTTGTTTGTAACTAGGTAAAAATGGGTTCGGATTGCCTTAAGGCAACATCCAAACCCATATAGGATTGGGTCCTATCATAAAGGGGTAATGTACCCCCAAGTTGGGCCCAACCCTATACCTCCACGCCACCCTAAATACTCCACCCCACAATAAATAAATTGGCGCCAAAAGAGGGAGGCCGACTTGGATTTAATAAAGGCTAAGGACTCATATAAATAAAGGTTAAAATGCAAATACAAACACATTTCAGTTATCCATGAAATCAGCGAATTAGCTCTGCAAACAAGAGCTGCGAAATCACCAAAGAAGGTTGTGCGAATTTGTCCAAGGATTGGGCGAACTTATTCAAGAGGATATAGGGCATTTTGGTGCAGTTTTGAAGCATGCAAAAGGGCAAATCTGATATATAAAGATCAGATTCAGAAAAGCAAGCTAAGTATTGTATTTGTGCAATAAGAGTGAATACATAATCTGACCCGTGGGTCTTTAATGCTAGGTTTTTCCTCCTTGGAGGTTTTCCCAGGGTATTTGTGTTTGTCTCTTGGTTCCTTGTTTCATTCTTGAATTTACTTGATTATAGTTTACTAAATTACAAATCTGATTAATAAACTAGGGCATAATCAAATGATACAAATCTGATTAATAAACTAACAAATCTGATTAATAAACTAGGGCATAATCAAATGATACAAATCTGATTAATAAACTAGGGCATGATTAAATGTTACAAATCTGATTACTGATCTAGGGCACGAATTTAAACATGGTATCGAAGCTAAGGTTATACTAACTCTCAGATTTCAGTAAGCTCTTACCTTCAGGTTGCTGTTCGTCTTTATTAAGATAATGACAGGGGTGAAGTTAGAGGGCATCATTGGGTCCTCATCAAGGAGTCATTCTTTAATTCATTAAAGATTGTGGAGATTCGAGTGAAGAACCAAAGAAGGAAGTAACTGATATTTCTCCTTTCAGATTTTCAGATCTCTAGAATGCAAAGTGTATACTGTGGAGTTATTACCTTATTCAGACCTTCAGAGTTGTTGATTTTCAGAATTGGTCTAAACCCTAGATTGGTATATATTTCATGATTCTTAACCCTTGATGTGATCCGATCTAATTTTAATAACGATTGAATCTTTGATGGTATGGTAGATTTATTTTGCTACTAGACACACAACTACTATTTTGTATTGCTAACAAAATCAGTTGTATTCCCACCAATCTTCAAACCCTAGCTGACTATGCTAAGGCACATCAAGAGGAGATTGTGAATTATGGCTTTTGAAGATAGACTGCAAAGTTAGTTTCTTTTGGGGAAGCTTTTGGTTCCAGTGTCAGTGTTATCTAAACATCAACAGGTGTATTTTTCTTAGTTCTTTATTAACCTTGTGATGAGAGACTTTATGATAATTGAAGGTTAAGTATTCCTGTTGAATAACTTTCTCAATTTGTTTATATGGGGTTTCTTTGTCAAGTTGTAATAATAAGGGTTTCATTATCAATATTTGCTTCTTATGGGTTTGTGCTTACTTAGTTTTGTAAAACCCCTGTTGGGTTGTGTGAAAGGAAAATGATATTCTCTTTGAATTAACCCGTGTTGGGCCAATCATGTTTTGAGGTTCCCTGTGTCAGGTGTTTATCCTTGTAGGTCTACAAGCAAGTTTGTGCCTGTGTTATCCCAAGTTACCATCCTTATATCATCCCTGTTGCATTCGAGCTCATGTCATTAAATGTTGTGACAAATGCAATTTTATTATGTGTCAGTTATCTGTTAAAATAACTGCATGACGGGTTGCTTTCAGTTAATTGGTTATGATGATGCTCTTTCCTACATAGTAGAAGTTAGAATGTATTGTTGTAAATAGCATATGTAGGAAGAGTGAAAGATGATCAAGTTAGTGGTCTCCTTCTGTGATTAGCATTGAGATCTCTTCAGACTGAGGTAAGCATTTTACTCGTTAATTTCTTTTACTTCCACCAAAGCTAAATATAATTAGGATCTTGTTCAGCAAAGTATGAAGATTTTGTTCTACTTGATATTTATCAATCATATGTATGTAGTCATACTATATCTTGTGATTGGGTTTCTAAGAAATCTCAATTTCAGTTGTTCAGTTTGAAAGATGATTTGGCTTATGTATTTTGCTTGCTTGAATAAGTATATAAGGATCCTTTCAGGCATGGTTATTCGGATGGGAACTAGGTTGTATCTCAACCTCTCGGGGTTAAATATGAAGTTTTTCTGAAAATTCACCTTGCAGAAGGTGAAAGTAAGAGAAAAGCAAGTAGCATCTTCAGTGTTATATGAATTCTGGTTCCTTTATTGATTCTTATTTAATTAAGGATTAAGAGGGAGTCCTATCTTCAATAAAGACTTAGTATTTAAAGAATTGACAATCATTTGTTAAGTCTAGGGTTTTGTAAAGTTCTAACTTCCTTTCTTAAAGCATTTTGGTTTTTGAGGTGATGATTTAACTCTATTCTCATCATTGGAATATAAGGAATTATTATATGTCAAGGATCTAACCAAATTATTCTAAGTCAAGTATACTTTTGATATTTAGAATAATGGATTGTAAACCTTTATGAAAACTAACATAAAGATTGAGGATGTCTGTAGCAAAGTCTGATTTTGCAGATTCATCTGAAGACAAGCAACTGATTGGTGGATGCCTGAGCTAATTCATGATCAAGGTTGAAGCATGTTGTTGCTGCCAAGCGTATCTTGTTGCATTTTGAAAATCTCAAATGATTGTGAGCAGAAGACTGTAATCACCTCAGAAGGCTAACTCGGATTCTGAAGTGTCTCGGATAAGGGAAGTCACTTCAATCTCTTGTTGTAACTTGGATACCCTATGATCTCTTAGGACTACAACAAACAGTCCTTAGTCACACCGAGTACTGTTGAAGCTAAATTCATTGGATCATGAACTGTATCAAGGAAATTGTGTGGTTTTTCAAATTCTTGTTGAATGGTTTCTTATAATTATTTATTATCAGAGTCGTATAGAGATACCTGAAAATTCAGTGTCTTATGACAGGATAATCTTGTGTTGCAAATGTTCTCACCAAGTTTTTTGAAGCTTGAGTACTTCAGAAGATAGACTTGGAGCTGTGGAGAACACCACCTTGATTGAGGAGTCTCAACTTCAGTGATGCATTGTGTTTCATCAACCACCCTCTACGGGTAATGTAAGGTGATAGTGTAATCTTCTCAGGGAGAAGAGTAATTGTTACCATCCTCTGCGGACAATGTAAGATGGTAGAAAAGATGGATTTTCATCCTATGCTTGTGTGCTGGATGGAAAGTGTACTAGATAGAAGATTATGTTTATTCATTCTTTGATTGTGTGCAAAATGGAGGACTATGGTTTATGTAACTTCATTCTATGTTTGTGAGCAAGATGAAAGATTATGACCTTCTGATGTTACATTTTTCTTTGGGAGAAGATTGAGGTAAAGGTAATGCATTCTTCTCTGGGAGAAGATTAAGGAGAATACTCGTGTGCAAATAAAGTTGGTGCTGCAATCTTCTCTGAAAGAAGATTGAAATAGAAGCTCTTCATCATTCTTAGCAGGCAATGAATGGTGTATATGCGTGATAGATATCATGGAAAGAGTCCATGATGTGCATATATATACTTGTGTTTGTATTCATGTCTTGTAGGTGTACATGATAAAGTTCTGGATTCATCCTCTACAGGCAAGGCAAGATGAATATTATAAAAGGATCCATGATGAGTTACCATTATGTGATTTGGTTACTTATTACTTATGGTTAGTGGCTACTTGTTGTGATCCTCTCTAAGGAGTGTTGGTTGAGTTCAGATTACAAATTGCACAATGAATGTATCAAGAAAAGTACTTCGAGTATTTGCTTCAACTTGGGCTCTACAATGATCTCTTGGGCATGTAGAAAACAATCTTCCGTAGCATTGAGCATCGTAGAAGCTGAGTAAATTGCAGCATCTGTTGCATCCAGAGAAGCAGTGTGGCTTCGCAAACTCCTCGTTGGATTATTTGGTCAAGCTAGTGATCCTACCACCATTCATTGTGATAATCAAAGCTGTATAAAGATGTCAGTAAATCCTGTGTTCCATGACCGGTCCAAACATGTGGAAACACACTATCACCTCATTCAGGATATGGTGCAAAGAGGCGCTATTAAACTAAAGTACATTAGCACGGATGAACAGGTTGCAGACATCCTTACCAAACCCTTATCCAGAGTGAAGTTCGAATACTTCAGAGACAGACTTGGTATTGTGGAAAATGGAACTCTGATTGAGAGGGAGCTCCAATCTCAATGACTCTATCTGCAACACTTTGATCATTCTTTGCTTGTATGCAAGAATGAATTGTGTCCAATCTATGCTTGTGTGCTAGATGGAAAATTGTAATTATGTAAAGACCCACTTGTGTATTACACTTTCTATGCTTGTGAGCTATAACCATCCTATGCTTGTGTGCTAGGTGGAAGATGTAATTCTATGCTTGTGTGCTAGATGAAACTCTAAAGGTTCAGATTATGTATTCTCTTCTTCCCTAGTTAAGAAGGAGTGTTGTTTGTAACTAGGTAAAAATGGGTTCGGATTGCCTTAAGGCAACATCCAAACCCATATAGGACTGGGTCCTATCCTAAAGGGGTAATGTGCCCCCAAGTTGGGCCCAACCCTATACCTCCACGCCACAATAAATAAATTGGCACCAAAAGAGGGAGGCCGACTTGGATTTAATAAAGGCTAAGGACTCATATAAATAAAGGTTAAAATGCAAATACAAACACATTTCAGTTATCCATGAAATGAGCGAATTAGCTCTGCAAACAAGAGCTGCGAAATCACCAAAGAAGGTTGTGCGAATTTGTCCAAGGATTGGACGAACTTATTCAAGAGGATATAGGGCATTTTGGTGTAGTTTTGAAGCATGCAAAAGGGCAGATCTGATATATAAAGATCAGATTCAGAAAAGCAAGCTAAGTATTGTATTTGTGCAATAAGAGTGAATAAATAATCTGACCCGTGGGTCTTTAATGCTGGGTTTTTCCTCCTTGGAGGTTTTCCCATGGTATTTGTGTTCGTCTCTTGGTTCCTTGTTTCATTCTTGAATTTACTTGATTATAGTTTACTAAATTACAAATCTGATTAATAAACTAGGGCATAATCAAATGATACAAATCTGATTAATAAACTAGGGCATGATTAAATGTTACAAATCTGATTACTGATCTAGGGCACGAATTTAAACACTAAAACTTAAGGATAAAATTTCCAAAGTCTGTCAGGCATATAACAAGGGTTAAATATTTTGCAGCTCTTATTTATAAGCAATAATAACAAGAGATTCATTTGATTGGATGCAAAACCCAACCAGAAGATTGTCCCCCATATTATAAGGACTACAAGCATAATTAATATAATACAGAGCTCAATAGGCATACATGCCATAAGATGCATTCAGGAAAAAAATTAAATTCCTGAAAAATTATATATCATGTCAATTCATTATTATCGGTGCAGCTACATATGAATCTGGAATACTCAAGAGACCAAAAATAAGTTTCAATTTGAAGCTCTGAATGATCGTAAGCATCTGGAACACAGTAACTGGCTTGAATTCATCCTTTCCAGCATTCCCTTATAATTTTTTAATGGTTCCAAAAGGTAACAAGGGCATTTCTGAAATCAACCGGTGTTGTATTTGACAAGATGACAATATGTGCAACTCACTTGAAAACTCGAATGCTGTCAGGCAAGAAAATGCAGCAATCAATCAAATAATGGAGGTTATAAGTATCAATGTGCCTTGAATGTCCGCTCTTGAAAAAGGACCAAGAAAATATACAAATAATGATTCTTGATTTGTTTTAAGAACACTATAACATCCAAACAAATGTCAGTGCGGTTAATTAACAAGGCAATACAGATCATTATTTTAGAAGCCTACTCACTAGCCTCAAATAGAGTACAAGGTTATCTGGATGCTGGGGAATATATTCAGCTTCTTCAACTGGACAGAATTAAGGCACAGATATTATAAATCTCCCTGCTTTAAAATTGTTGTGATGATGTCTCCAGCACATTTATTTATTTTTCTGCTCCAACTTGAGCGCTTCATATGAGCTCACTACTTCCTTAAATTTTTTCTCTGCAGCCTCTGCAATCAATTGTATAGATATACATTTAGCAAACAAGTAGAGATTTCAATCCTCTTTCTCAAAATTCTGCTTCTGCAAATTACACTATATTGAAAACAAATAACTACAAAGCCATCTGAAGTAGCAATATATGTTCTTAATCGGAGTTTCATTTGCTTAAGCAACTAACACACTTTACATCATTTGGAATAACATAACATGAAAAGCTAGTAATAAAAAGTAAATACATATTATGAATTTCACTGATGGTTCACAGTTTACCTTTGTTTGTTGGGTTCTGATCTGGATGAAATTCCTTGGCTTTCATTCGGAAAGCGGCCTGCAATTGACATCCAACAGGGGATAAGAATATGGTCTCTTCCTCTCATTAAAATAATATGGACACTATAGTTCCCAAACTATATTTGACTTTATGAACATAAGGTTTTCAAATATGTATAATAGACAAGCTTTTCTGCAATACATTTTTTGCCATAAGGACCATCTCAAAAACGTTAACCGAGAAATATCAACATATATGAAGAACTAAAGTTTTGCTATATGAAACAGTTGTTTAATTGTTTGGCAATTAATATAATCACATTTGTAATTTATGATGTAACTGCAAGCGTTCTTTAGATGCAAATGTTTGTAAACACACCAATCCATTCTCCTCTATGCTTGGTCTTGAATCTGCTTGATGTTATAGTCTGCAATCGTGTATCTGAAGTTGAACTAGAGACTAAAATTCAAATTCCTTGCTTATTTGTTTTCCTTGTTTTCTATAAAGTTTTCTCTGACTCTATTCCAGGCATGACGCCAGATTCTGGTTTTGACTTACAAGAGCCAGGTGTTAGTGAGAGCACATGATTAGGTTGTGATGCAGAACATTCAGAACAAAAGGTTTGTGACTGGTATACTGCACTTGCAATGTATGATAATTTTTGTCACATAAGTAGTGAAACATGTACGAGGAATGCTATCAGAATATAGGCACTAAAATAATCTAAGCTCTTTCTTTGACCTTGTCATACTTTACAGAAACCCAACCATAGGACATACCAGGTGAGAAAAAGATGCTAAAAACCATTTCTGAAGTATATTTAAGAAAATAAACATCCAAAAGCCTTTAAACATTAGACTGAAAACTGAAGCAAGCTAGGTACAACCAAACAACTTCCTACATCATCTTGAGAGGAGAGAAATACTAAACAGAGTTGGATCTAACAAATTCAGAAACATTTACACAAACATGCAACATGTGCAAATTCCATACTCTTTCTTTCTTTGATTTGGTGAATGTTGCTCTCCTGAAAATTTTTACTCCTTGCTTGGTTGGAATGGCTAAGTGACTTGATTGGACTGATTTATAATGGCCTCCGTCATCTAGGATTAGGGTTAGATTTTTAATCAAGTACTTTATTAAATTTATAAAGAATAATCTATTCCTTGCCTTTTTTTATGTTTTTGATTTGACTCCTTTTTATTTTTTCCCCTTGTTTAATTTTTTCCTTAAATTCCATACTTTTTATTGTATTTGTCAAATCCTTTTGCCCTTCTACCACATCTAATTTTTTCATAAAAACCATTTTCCTCCTTTTCATTTTTTATTTTTGAACCTTCAGCACTTTATAAA
Organism: Cryptomeria japonica; assembly: GCF_030272615.1. Taxonomy (NCBI): domain Eukaryota; kingdom Viridiplantae; phylum Streptophyta; class Pinopsida; order Cupressales; family Cupressaceae; genus Cryptomeria; species Cryptomeria japonica. The sequence goes on along the minus strand of NC_081407.1, from coordinate 92,762,741 downwards.
ATTTCTTTCCTTTTAATTTATTGAAATGCAAACCACTTTTGCTTACCTCCAACTCTTCGCTTTTTATTTTCCTTGTCCTTTTTCCTCCAGATTTTTTAACTTTCAAGATGCCACAATGATTTTTTCTTCTTGATTTGCTTTCCTCTTTGTCTGTCCTCTACCTTTTTTGTCCTTGTGTCGCCTTCATCAATTGTTTGTCTCTTCGTCCCTCTAGGCTCATCCTAGGGTCTTATTTTGATCTCCAAGTCATATTGCCACTAACAGGTGAATGGTGGACACTTATAGCACTCCTGCTCACAACATATGCCCACATATTCCAAGTCAAAAATTGTCTACCAAGGGTGCGGGCCCAATACCTTTGTAGCACCCGTCGATGTATTAGCCTCCATATTGCCGGTATCACGTCACTTCTCCTCCATTGATTTGTGGTGGCCAAGCTGGGTTGGGGATCACTCGCCATAGCAAGTTGGATGCAGGTTTCATATCACTAGAATGCATTTCTGTGATAAAGCAATCCTCTACCTTGATTACCACCTTTAAAGGTGGCTCGAGAGTCTCCATATTTTGCGCGGTCAATTTCTTCTTTGAAGTCTTCCATCTATTCTTCTTCCTTTGCCACTTGTTCCTCCTTTCTTTTCTTCTCGGTTTCCTCATTGATCTCATAGGCCAAGTATATTTGGCAGGTTCCATCGTACAGAGCCTTTCGTTTCCAATATCCGCCAAGTTGTACCCATCATGCTGGTGTACCAAAAAAGGCATCTGTCAAATGTTTGTGTATGCGTGCTACGACAATGCCTTCCACGTGTTTCCTTACCAACCTTTCCTCCAATGCTGTTACAAGTTCGGCCCAAGCCTCATTTGGTCTATATGGTTGCTCCTTGATCACTAGGTCTTCCTCCAAGACCTCCCTTCCAATCGTCTAGTCTCCCCGAGTGGCATATCCTAGCATGTTGACTCCAACAATAGGTCCTTTTCATTCTTGGTAAATTTTGAGTTTTGAAGGTTATCATCAACTGTTGCCAGTTTAATAGCCCCATTTTGACCAACTTTCCTCACTTTATAGGGTCCCAACCAACGAACCCTAAACTTCCCAAGTTGAGTTCGTTGCGACCGTTATACTTCAATATTAATTGTCATGACCGAAAGTTCATTTGCCAAAGATGTTTATCGTGTCAGAGTTTTCGCTGATGTTGGACAACCTCCATCGCCCATTGTGCCATTACCCGTCACTCGTCCAGCTTGGTGAGATTCAAAAAATGTTCCTTCAAGCTCTTGATGTCTCCAAGATGGTTTTCAACAACAATCCACAGACTAGGCACCATGTATTTTGTTGGAACCACTGCCTCCTACCCATACATGAGTTGGAATGGAGTGTCCCGTCATCACCTTGTATGTGGTGCAGTACGCCCATAGCACTACCAAGAGTCTTTCTTCCTAGTCTTCCTCCTTAACACTGCACGACTTATATATGATAGAGACAAGAAATTTGTTTGTGGACTTAGCTTGGCCGTTGGCCCTGGGTAGTATGGGCTAGAGAAATTGTGAAATATTTTGAACTTGGTCGTCATGGTTCGAAAGACATGGTTCGCAAAATGCACTCCTTGATCACTTGTGATCTGTATGGGAATTCCAAACCATGTCATAATCTGGTCATAGACAAACCTTGTCATACTGATAGCAATATTGTTCGGAAGTGGCCTGGCCTCTACCCATTTTGTGAGGTATTTTGTTGCCACTACAATTTACTTACACCCATAGTTTGAGGACTCTCCAGAACACTCCAAACTCCCAAGTCCTATCTCTAGCTGAGTCCACATGCCACTGTCTCCTAAGGCGAATCTAAAAGAGTTTTGGGGAGTACTCGTTTGACTTTCCCCTAGGACTCTCCAAGTCCTAGACTCGAACTCCCAAGTTTTGGGCATGGGCTCTCGGGTCTGCTTGGGTGCCACTAGGGAGGTAAAAAACATTAAAAAGTGACTTTTCCTTCACTTTTTTAATCCAATCTTGATCAAAATAGGGCTGAGCACCAACATAGGAAAGGAAGGAGAGGAGAAGAGGAGCATTTGAGATCCAAAAAGACAATGTTGAAGAAACAATTCATCATCATTTTAATACTGTAGCACCTTTTAGTTCGAGGACTGACAAATTGAGTTACATTAGAAGGGGGAAGAGGAAGATGTAAATTGTATTTGGTTGTTTTTCTCATTTTGACATATCATTATATGCACACATTTATAAATTTATGATGCTGTTATACATTTGAAAGTTTGAAACTATGAGTATGAATTATGAAATTTCAAATATTGGGTGTTTGAAGATCATATGACATTTGTAATGTTTGAATTATGACAAATTGATAGTCAAATTAGGCTTTTATATTCTCTAAATGAATTATTTATTTTTTAAGGTAAAACTATGGTTTTCATTTTTGTCGAGTCCTAGCCAAGTTTTTTGTCGAGGTCATGTCGAGTACCAAGTCAATGTCCTATTTTGGGTTGTCGAGTCCATGTAGAGTCCGAGTTTTCAAAACTTTGCTTACACTGATGCATGTGGCTCACTTTCAGTCATCCGATGAAGTCAAGACCCCACCTTTTGAACAACTCCTAGGGCTGCGAAGGGAATAGCGGCATGAAGTCTAACTTTAGTGGATTGTCAGCTCTTTGACTTGTGTCGCACCCCACTACCCACTCACGAGCGTCCGTGTGCAATGTCGGCCACCACAATCCTACCAATAGTATTTTACATGTTGTAGTGTTTGGTCCCATGTGATCTCTTGCCAACCCTTTGAGATTCCTTCAACACTCCTAGGATCACCTCCTGCATCACACACCTTTGTAGTACTTGGTTTGGACCCATCTTGTATAGCAACCTGTTAATGAGTTGGAAGGTTTTACTCTTAAGGGCTAGATTCCTTCTTTCACTCGACAACATGTCCTTCAGGAAGGTGGAAGTGGACAAGTATTCTCTGATATTCTTGTACCATGGTGACAATGTAGCAATTTGGAACATGTGACTATCAGGAAAGACCTCATTCATCCCGTCAAGCAGCTCTCCTGACTTAATCCGCAACAAGTGGTCAGCAATGACTCGACTCTTCCCTGGCCACACAATGATGGTAAAAGTGAATTCGTGCAACAAGAGCAACCACCTACTCACCCTCCCTTGGATGATGGGCTTGGTACATCAATGCCTGATGGTCCATATAAAATGTTAAGGGTGTCGCCAATAGGTAGTAGCAAAAGTTCTGTATGGAGTACACCATACCACGTGCCTCCCTCTTTGTCGTACTATAATTCCTTTCGGCCTTGGAAAATAGGAGACTTGCAAAGAAAAATGGATGGTCCAATCCCTGTACGCCACTTGTGCCAATGTTGCCCCAATTGCGAAATTGGAGGCATCCACCTACACATGAAATTCTTTGTCACAATCCGAGTACGCCAAGATCGATGCACTCACCAATTTGGAATTTAAATCATTGAACGCCTTCTCTTGTTCATCTCCCCACATGAACGGTTCTCCCTTTCGTGTCAACATGTCCAGCAGGTACGAAATTTGTGGAAAGTTCTTTATGAACTGTTAGTGGTAGCCTACATGCTCGAGGAATGACTTTACTCCGGTTACATTCTCCGAGGCTTCCATCTAAATAATGACCCCTATTTTGTCAGGGTTTGTCTTCAATCTGTCCTTGCATGCTATGTGGCCAAGCAATTTCCCTTGTGGCACCATAAATTTGTACTTTTTTGGGTTTAAAGCCAATCGTACCCTCTCCCTCCTTATATTCTTCATACTCCACGGGAAATGTGGCACTCTCCATACCTTTATCAACTTTATCAACTTCCTCAATCTCTGAGGTCTGCAACATGTTACACATAGGGTGGAAGACTTCATAGTCCTCCATCTGCCAATGAAACACCCCATTCGAGGAACTTCTCTCATCCTTCAAGCAATCTTCAAGTTCAAGTACCCCTTTGTCATTGGGTTCCATTGCCTTTCGCCCTTCATCCATCCCAAAATCTCTACCCTTGGACTCTGAGTCAGAGGATAGCAGTTCTACGCTCATTGCCTGATTCATCACGTCGATGACGTAATTCCTCCCTTTGCTCTCGATGGAGAGTGTTCTACTTCCGATTGTGCTTGGCCTTGGCATTGCTCAACCAAACCCTTATGAGGAGAGCATCATACGCCTTCTTTTCCAAGGGAATAACTACAAAGTCTAGGAAGAAATATTTGTGCCAATTGTCACTTTTTGTGCCATCAAAGTCCCTTGTGGCTTGATTTCATGCTGGTTGACACCTACCAGATGGAAGGTTGGTGGCCAGAGTGTTGGTTTCCCTAGGCATTTCCATGTTTCTTCTAGCAACACATTGACGCTCGAGCCTCCGTCCACGATGGTGTTTGTCAACTTCCTTCCCATTATCTCCATCTCGACGACGATTGACTCCCTTCCAATGGCTCACTGTCAGCAACATGGGATCAATGGCGAGGTTGCCAAGTGATTTCACCGTCGGTTCCTTCCGTGTCATGTTTATCCTGGCCGACTATGTCCTCACCGACTATGTTAGTGATAATTTTTAATTATGGCATGGTCTGTAGAAGGTCAGTTACTCGTACGGGTATTGTGGTTTGCAGCACCTCTCTTACCATGTTTTCTCAGAATCTAGTCATAGTGGAGTACTGGTGGTAGCAGTTTCATTAAAAGCTCTTCTTTCCTCCGCCATTGCCCATTCCGCGTCATCTTTGGCTTCCTGAAGTCTTTCCTTCTCCATACGAGGGTTTGGATATACTACTTTCTTTGTTTGTAGTCTGGCACTCGCTAGTATTCCCCATCTGGCTCTTCCACAACAAACATGTTTACCCCTTTTTGTTTCAGCTAGTCAATGTCTTCATGGTTCTAGGTCCTCACCACTTGCATAGTAAACTTGCATTGTTATTTTGATCACTCTGATAATCCCATGCAAATTGACCCCATTCATTACATTTTCAGTATTGGATCATGGGTCTACCCTTTGCATAGTACTATATTCTACTTCGTGGGGTGTTCTTGTTATTGTTGTAGTGGTTGTTATTATTACCTCGCCTATTGTTACGGTATCTGTCAATCGATGCATTAGGATTTGCAAGTGGTTTTGGAGGTGTGGTCGAAGGGGTTGCTTGTTCCCCTTGGGCATAGAGCAATTGTGTGCTTCTTGCCTTCAAGTTGTACGGGCATTCCTTGATGGAATGCCCCAATACTTGAAAGATGTCACAGAATAGTTTCTCGGGATAGGTTGTCTTTGTGTGACTTTCTACTTTATAGTCGGTCACTGCATTTCCTTATTCTCTTTCTAGTTCTTATTTTGGCCTTCAATTCCTTCATCATTCTCAGCATATTTCATGGGAGGACTTGTACTGTTTTATTTTCATCATCACTACTACTCTCCTCCGTACTCTCTTCATCATTGGCTTTCTTCTTTCCTTGAGATGTTTTGTTTTCACTTTCGATGTCCATCACCCGATTCTAGACATTAGCGTACGACAATGAGGGTACCACCTTCATTTTCTTCCTTGATGAAGGGATCAACCCCTCGATGAACCATCACTTCTTCAAACCATCGGCTAGTTGGTTTTCCATTTTACCCAATTCCTTGAGCCTACAATTGTAAGCTCGTACATTTTCATTTTTTCCTTGTTTGGTATTATAGATTTCCACCACAATTTCATTGTCATCCCGCAAGAGTTTGAATTCCTCCTAAAATGCCTTCTTCAAGCCATAGTTTTAAAACTCGGCGACTCGCCACGGACTCGCAAGTCCTTTGGCGCCACGAGTCGACTCGCCTAGGACTCGCGAGGCGAGTCCCTGCGAAAGACTCGCGAGTCTTTCGCAAAGACTTGTGCGAGTCTTTTGCTCAGACTCGCGAGTCTTTCGCAGGGACTCGCGGGCCCAGAAAAGACGCCCGTAAAGGGTTAAAAATGAGTTTTTTTTTAATTTTTCACTTCATTTTCAGTTTTGTTTGGTTTTAGCGGGTTTGTAGGGTTTGAAGGAGTAGAGGGAAGAAGAAAAAAATAGCAAGAGAGATCTAGGTAAATATTTTTTCTCTTTCTTTTTTTTCATTTGACTCATTTCATTGTTTTGAAACTGAAAAAAATCTTGAAAAACAAGGGGATATGCTGCCAAATTTTTTTCTATTTTCTTTCCTAAGTTATTTCCTCATTTTTTTTTCTTGTTTTTGAATGCTATTTTTCCCAAATGATTCATTGTCATTTTTTTTGTTGATTTTCCATAAAACCTTGCTGATTTTTTTTTTCATGTTAAATTAGCAATGGCAAGTTCAACTCCAAGGGCAACCCCAAGGTCAGGAAGACAAAGAGATAAAGCATGGAAATATGGGATTGCAAGAAGCAAAAAGGGGGAGGTCACTTGCACCGAATGTACAAAATGGATGACTGGTGGAATCAATAGATTAAAATACCACCTTGCACAAATACCTGGATATGGTGTGGAGACATGCCCCAAATCAACTCCTAAAATTATTAGAGAGATGAAGGCCATTCTTGTTGAGAATGATATGCATAAGGAAGAAAGGCAAAAAACAAGAGAAGCCATGGCAGTTGCAATGAATCCCACATTGTCCACTTCGGGTCCCATTGGTCACACTTGGGGTCGTCAGTCACTTTCATCTTTTGGTGACAATGAGGGTGAGGCTAGTGGCACTCTTGTTAGATTAGACCCTAATTTTTTTGTACCACGCAATGTTCCAGGTGCACAACCTTCACTTGAAGGTATAGGATGGAATAGAGAGAAGCATGAACAAGCACGAATAGCAGCTTCAAACTTTTGGTTTTACAATAATCTATCTTTCAATGCAGCAAACAATGTGTATTGGGAAAGTTTTGTTAATGCAGTAACAGTTGCGGGTAAGGGGTTTAAGGCCCCAACAGGTCATGACTTCAGTGGGCCATTGCTAGAGAAAGCTGTGCAAAATACACAAGGTGTGGTTGATGATCAGAAAAGGTATTGGAAGAGAAAAGGATGCAGCATTTTATCTGATGGATGGACAGATGGACGGAATAGGACTCTTCTCAACTTCTTGGTGGCTTCAAATGGTGCAATGGTATTCATAAAGTCTGTTGATGCCTCAAATGAAATAAAAAATGCAGAGACTTCGTGTAATCTGTTGGATGGTGTGGTTCAGGAAGTTGGAGTTGAGAATGTTGTCCAAATTATCACGAACAACGCAGCTGCATATGTATACGCAGGGAGAATGCTTATGGAGAGGCATCCTTCGATTACATGGAGTCCTTGTGCTGCACATTGCTTGGACTTGGTGCTAGAGGACATTGGGAAGATTGGATAGGTGAAGAAGGTGGTTGAAGATGCAAGAAGTGTCACCAAATTCATCGACAACCATACTTGGGTGCTTGCTTTGATGAGAAAACACACAAATGGCAAGGACCTTGTGCGACCTGGAGTGACACGATTTGCTAGCCACTTCATCACTTTGCAGAGCATTCTTAGTGCCATTCCTCATCTTAAGCAGATGTTTGTGTCAGATGCTTGGTTGGGGTCTGCATACTCCAAAAGACCTGAAGCAGAGAAGATTGTGAGCATTGTTTTTGATGAAGGGTTCAATAAAAGTGGAGAGGAGTTGACTGCGGTAAGTAACAAACACAAAAGTAAAGTTTATACAATCTTGTCTATTTGCTGATTTTATTTTTTTAGGGGTTGATTTTGTACTAATTTAAAATTTGTTTTCATTTTTTTAGGTGACAGAACCTTTGGTAAGGGTTCTTCGTATGGTGGATGGAGAGGGCATGCCAATGGGTTTCATTTATGAGGCCATGGATAGGGCCAAAGAGGCCATTTCACATTACTATCGTGGAAATACAAGAAAATGTGAAATCCTTTGGCGCATCATTGATCGTAGGTGGACAAACCAACTCCACCAACCGATACATGCCTTCGCCTACTTTTTGAACCTAAAATTCTACTTCTCTGATTCATTTAGGGCTGATGAGGAGGTCATGGCAGGTGTTACTACATGCATTGATAAAATGACATCTAATCATGAGTTGAGAGACAAGGTTCTTGATGAGTTGGAGGTGAGATTTGACATTTGCTATTGCTCTATCTTTATTTATGAATTCGGAAATGTTCGTTATTGAATTTGAGTTCGACACTTTGACTATCTATTTCTAAATTTGGAAATGTTCATTGTTCAAGATCTACAAAAGTGCAGAGGGGAGACTCTTCTCATCACAACTAGCAATTGATAGGAGAGGAAAACAACAACCAGGTAAAAAATTTAGTAACTTAGTTCAATAGTGCAAGAAAAAACCTACAAACTTGATTGTTACATTTTTTTCTCAATTCTAATATTTCTAAATGTTTTTTGTAGATTTATGGTGGGAGAATTATGGTGCCGGCATGCCTAATCTTCAAAAGTTAGCTATCCGTGTTTTGTCTCAGCCATGCAGTGCTTCTGGGTGTGAACGAAATTGGAGTGTATTTGAGAGCATTCACACAAAGAAGAGAAATAGATTGTCACAAAAGCGGCCCAATGATCTAGTATTTGTTCGGTACAACCTTCTCCTTCGAGTTAGACAAGTGGAGGGTGTTTCACATGAGGCCATTGACTTGGATGAAATTGATCCATATGGTGATTGGACCATTAATGAACAAAATGATGGTGGCGATGTCCTCCTTACCGAAGAAGAAATTGCAGAACTAAAGAGAGGAGCAGCACAAGATGCAGAAGGAGCAAGATTGGATGAAGATGAGGACGAAGATGAGGACGATGATGAGGACTTTGACTTTGAAGAAGAATCATCTCACCATTTAGATACCACAACACCCATTGCTATTACTTCTAGCTCAAGGCCTGAAAAATTGAGCTATAATAAGAAAAATACAAAGAGGAAGACGTAGTCTTCTCTTTGGTTTGTTCATTCACATTGTTGTTTTTCACATTTGGAGTTGGACTTGGACATATCATTATATGTAATTTTGTGAACATTTATATACTTATGCTGCCATTATACATTTTAGAGTTGAAACTTGAAACTTGAATATGCTGCCATGAATGATGAAATTTCAAATATTGCGTGTTTATAGATCATATGACATGTGTAATGTTTCAATTATGGCCCTTATGTTCTCTAAATGCATTAATTTCTTTATGTTTTTTTTGTAAAACTACGGTTTCTTTTTTTGCCGAGTCTTTCGCGAGTCTTTCACGAGACCGAGTCCAAGTCCAAATTTTTGGTTTGCCGAGTCCGAGGCGAGTCCGAGATTTTCAACTATGCTTCAAGCTATCCCACGAACTTGAGTGTCTCACTTCCAATTCTTAAAACCATTCGATCACCACTCCCCTTAATGTTGCAAGGGATGACCTCAACCAGTAGTCTTTGTCATCCTGACTGCTTGTTAGCCAGATGGTTTCACATGTCTTGCAATGTCTTACAAGATCCTCTGATCCGTTACCAATGCACTTGGGAAGTTTCTGCCTTTCCACAATTAGACTCGCTAGGGGGATCACCATCATCTTCGAATGGTGTGTACTGTGTGCCCAGGACCAGATTGGACTACTTGGCTCTCGTCGTTCTGGTGCTTCACTTGCATTCTCGGCCATGTGCGAGCCCTCTACATGTCAACCATCTGTGTCCTTTGCACCTTGGCTACCTTCCTTGTACCTAGACTGTTGGAATAGTTGTCATTGATGTCAAAGGGATTTATTGTTGTAGGGAAAAGATTTATCAAGTAACTACATTAGATCATCATATCAGACAATAGCAAAGGATAATGAAAAGCATTAATTGAACGATCAAATACATAGTAAACTTGAAGAAGTTTTGATAAGATTGAAATGATTAACAAGCAGTGATGAGTAGTATTCATCATGAACCTACATATGACAACAATTTATGTGCAGTGATATTGAATCTATATGAAGCAATCATCAATAGATGAGTTCACGTGTCTATGCATTGGTTGATATTAAAGCTAATGACTCTAATGACAGAAATTAATATTGAAGATGAAATTAATGACAGAAGACTACAGCCTCTAAAGAATATGAAATATTACAAACTGGAACTATACAAGGACAGCATTGGCTTATATCAATAACAACAATGTCATGAAAAGGGTAGAACTTCATAAGTCTGATTGTATAATCTCAGCCTGTTTATTCATATGCAGCAGTCTGATCACACAGTGATTATACAGTCCCAGCCTAATGCATTGCAACAGACAGACAGTCCCAGCAACAACAGACAGTGATTTTGGAGATACAAATGCTTATAATAATAGTATGCAGTGGTTTGAGAATGACTAGTGATTTGCTAAAAATATACAAGTCAGCAATTTAAATAAAACGTTATTAAAACTGTAATCACAAGGAAGAGTAATACAGTGATTTGTTAAAATATTTAACAACAATTATTACTTTTAGAAGGTGCGATTTATTCAAAAGGACAAAAGCGTTTCACTAGAAGGCAAACTCTTTTTGTCTTATTCACGTAATAAGAGGATGCGGTAATGCTGGCCAAAGGAAAGATAGAAATAATAGTTAATCATGTGCAGCGATTTGTTTATCCAAACGATGGTTTAGTAAACAACAAACAAAAATTCAGAAAAAGGCAAAATAAGAAAAATACAAAATAAAGAAAAAGACAAACAGAAAAGGTACGATCTGCAAAGACTCTAAAAGGGTGTGGTTTTATTTAGTAAAGGTGCGATTTAAAGACAACGTCCAAAACAAAAGGTATTAAATTTGTTAAGACTAGGACAAAATACATATTTGTCATATAGGTGCGATCAGGTTTCTCAAAGACGATATTAAATTTAATTTGTTTAAATGAAGAGATATGTTTATAAAAGGACATGTCTCATTATAGATGCTTGTTTTCAAAGAGTATGTCACTTCAATAAATAAGAAGATATACAAGGAAGATCAAAATCAATTTTGAGTGGGTGAGAATAATTCTGAGATTATAACTCAGAAAATAAATCAGTTCTCAGCTGTGTGTGGTATGTACGTGAAAATAAAAAGGGAATAAAGATACAGTTCAGATTTTAAGCAGAGGAGACTTATTACAACAGATATGAATAAATGAGGTTGTGTAAGGAGATCAAGAGAGCTGTGTGTAAGCATTGAAGATTACCATCATAACCAAAGATAAAGTGCAGATTTATGAAGGCCTGCATGAACAGATTTATGAGGAGTATACAGAAGACTATTACAGATTTATGAAGCATTTTTAAGAAATTATTATGAGTAGTTTGTATGGCAGATATAAAGGAGATATATTTGAAGAATATACAGATGCAAATTGAGAAGGAAAGATTGTTTTCAGATTTATGAAGGAGATATAATTGAAAGTGCAGATTTGAGAAAAGAATAAGTACATCCAAGACAGATTTATATGAAGATGTATATATGCATGTGAGGAAGGAATATATGCAGATTTGAGAAGATCAAATTGTCCATCATCCGTTGATATAGCAACATTGTCAAGGTGGAAAATCAGATTTATGTGAAGTGGGCTGGTGCTCACAAATTCTGAAGTGGGAGTTGGTGCTTCCAATGGGTTGGTGCTCACGAAATCAAATTTGGGAGTTGGTGCTTCCAGTGGGTTGGTGCTCACGAAATCAAATTTGGGAGTTGGTGCTTCCAGTGGGTTGGTGCTCACGAAATCAAATTTGGGAGTTGGTGCTCACAAAATCAGATTCGGGAGTTGGTACTTCCAGTGGGTTGGTGCTTACAAACAGAGTTAGGGGATGGTGCCTACAAACATTGTAAAAGAAGCTATTCATATAAAAGCATTGATTGTCGTGGTTTTCTCTCGTAAGGGTTTCCACGTATACATCTTGTGTTCATCTTAGTTAGATCACATATGAATGTTGGCATTAAATGAATATGTTAATGAGATAAGTTATATACTTGTGATTGAAGTTGAAAAAGTTTAAATTGGTTGTTATACTGATTCACCCCCCCTCTCAGTATAATTGTGTGCTCTTCAAAGACTACCTCCTCCCCAAGGTCTTTGGCTTAGGCCCCCCTAAACCCAGTCCCTCTTTTATGGATAGGCTCTCAATGCGGTGCAAATCGTGTTCAATAATCTCGGCAACATCACTCTAGAGGTCCCTTCCTCCGTCGTCTTCATCATGTACCGACTGTACAGACAAGCTACTTTCTGTGGAGTCGATCCCTTTGTCTGGCACTGAGTGTACAAATTGATTATCTGCCTCGTAGGCGAGATCCTCGTTTATTTCGTCCAAGAGTGGTAGGTTCCTAGCAACTTCCTCCCACTCCCTCCACATACATGGTCTCTACCTCTCTCGACTACGTCTTCGACTGACAATTCTGCTCTTGCTCCTTAGACTCTAGGACTCCTCAACTATTCTCCGTAATCACTGTCATTTGTCACTTGTTCCTAGATGCGAAGAGATCTTCTCACTGACCCCTCTCTCTCCTCTCAAGTGTTTGTGTTGACGTGTATTTTGTACACTGTCTAACACAGAATAAAATACCCAAGGGTACCTTATCCTCTCTTGAATAAAGCCTCTGATTGCTGAAGATGTCACGAAAAAGGATCAATCAGGATGACTCCAAGGTTCTTTGATGTAGGGTCTCTACATGTTGATAAGCACCAGTGGTCATTGTGAATGCTGTTTCATCAAGGGGCCTTACGTATCCGAATTGCGGGGACAGAAAATTTCCTAAACTAACAAGTTCTCAAAAAGATCAAAAGGTAGGGTTTGCAAGAGATAGATTCTAATCTAATCCTAAGAATGACTTCAATGTAGGCTAGACTTGGTAGGATTCGACCAATTTCAGTATTGCCAAGGAATTACAACTCTACTGAGATTGATGCGATCTTCTAAGGTGATTATTGATTTTCAAATCATCAAGAATCATAGACACTACCATGAAGGTACATATCAATGGTTCAATAATGATTGAAGGTTTAAGCAATCCAAATATTTCCAGTTGACCACGCAAGGCGTCCTTACAATCAGCAAGAAGCTAGTGGTTTGGAACGTGAATCTCACCAAAGATCAAGCTCAACACTTAGTCCTTCAAATTTAAATACTACTTCGACTGAGAATGATTCAAGAAAGTAAACAACCATGAAGATAGCCACAAGAATTGCAATAAAACACCATAACTTCAATATTTTATTGATCTCAAAGCCAAAATAGACAACAATTGCTTGGAATTCTTTCTTCAATGCTCAATCTTGCTACAAAATAACTTTCTTCTCTCTAATATCTAATATCTCCTCTAATCTCCTATTTCTCTAATGACAAAAATGAAAATGAATGAGAGTATATATAACATCCTCAATTACAATGAACGGCCCAGATCAACCAAAGATCAACGGCTGAGATTATGACACCTAAACCCTAATTAGGGTTTATTACAAATAATCCCCTTTTTATTGAACAATATTAAATGCATAGCCAAATATTTAATTGGCACAAAAATCTAGGGAACATAGACCAATGATAATTAAGGTGCCACATCATCTATAAAAACCTTTCTTCTAGAACCTTATTCCCTTTCCAATGCTCTTTCTTAGCATATGCAATGAATCTAGACACGATTCCTTCAATCTCAGCAATAGGAATCTCGGGAAGATTCCTCATTCGTTCCTCCAAGTGGATGACCTGATCGAAAGCCTTGAGAAGAGCCGCATCCCATTCAGGTTCAAGTTCTTTGATTTTCTCAATCAAGAGCATGGTAGCAAACATTTGATCCCGTTGCTCATCTGTGATAACATTCTCATCTTTGCAAAAGATGACCTTGACTCTTTCTTCTAATTCTTGAAGATCCACATCTGTCTCAACCTCGATCCTCCTGCCAAGAATAGTACATAACACTTCAAACACCTTGTCCTGGATCGGATGGATGACCTCTTCAACTTGATTGCATTTGGTGCTGATGTCTTCAAAAAGAACTTCCTTCATCTGGAGTAAAGTTGACCACTGGAGTAAATTATGAGATCCTCCATCCATTATCTTTTCTTGTGCTAGGATCTTCCTTGATGTTTGCCTGATTACTTGTAGAACAGGAATGATAACATCCTTAGTATGAGCGAAAGCAGCTACAGTTATCATCAGGTTGTGGATGATCTCAAGAACCTGAATAGCTCGATGGATTGTCTGCATCATTCTTGTTGCAAATTCAACAGCAACCGTATGGGATTTGTCAATCCAAGAGCTCATAAGCTAGACCAAGCTCTTGACTCTCTCTACCTCACTAACTGATTCAAGGGGAAGTGCTTGCACAGGAGATACTGTTGGATCTTGTCGTCCCAAAGGTTGATTGAGATGGCTAAAGTAGCCTCTCCAAGCACTGAGCTCTTGCTCAAGCTTTCTATTTTTCTCCATTTCTTCCTTAAGTTTATCTTTAAGTGCCTCAAATGAATCAGTTGCCTCCTCCAGTGTCTGCTTGGCGGTGAGTGGACCAAGCTCAAATGTTTCTACATCATACTCTTATGCAAGGATCTCACCTTCATACTTGTCCACTGCTGGTGTAGCTATCTGCAATTTCTTGGATCCTGTCTCATCTCTGATCATTTTAGACATCTTAGTGGCCTTCCTTTTCTCTGTTACCTCCTGAGAATTCCCTACAAGGCTCTCTAAGTCAATCACATTATCTTCATCCTCGATCACAATCACCCTTGTTAGTCTCTCCTTTAACCAATCTGGAATGGCAGATCTCGTCTCTCTAACTTGTATCTCTTTTGGCAATGTTTCTTCTTCTCGGAGGGGAGATGTCACTTCATCACCATCCTTGTCTTCATGTAGCTCATTGACTTGGAGAGATCGACTTGATGAACATTGAGGTGCCTGTACTTCTTCGTGTTTATCATTCTGGACCATTGATTCCATAGATTCCTCCATTTCAAGTGTCCTCTTCTCTTGTCGAGAAGATGTGCCGGATGAGCGATCTCGATTAGCCTCCTGCTTCCTCTTGGAGGATTCCCTTTTCTCAGGTCTTTCTTTCCTCTTCGAGCCTCTAGGATGAGGATTGCCCTCACTTGCGCTTCGGAGATTACCTTCACTTGTGCTTCTGGGATGAAGATTGCCTTCGCTTACATTTGCTCCTCCTTCCCCTGGTCTTTCCTCCAAAGTAAAAGTCATAGATATGTTCTGTTCTCTCAACTTTTGATGTTGCACATCAACCCATCTGCGAGTACAAGACAAAACTGGAGCCATCAAAGCATCTAGATCCAAAACCTCAGGCTCGTTCCAATCTATCCTCACTGCCTTGTTTTCTCGGTCATAAGACGATTGGAGATGTCTGCCACTGTCCTGAGCTTGATCGGCCACTCTGTAGACTTTGCATCTCCTCATGAAATCTAAAGGCAATCTGGAATGCATCTTTCTTTTTACTTCAAAATCATCTGAGAGATTCATCCAAAAGTCCTCTACCTGAAATTCATGCTTGTACTTTCTACCAACTATCTCCTCTATATACCCATAAGGATCAAAACTCTCTCTCAAGGCAAAGAATGAAAATGAATATAAGGCCAACTCCCTCTCTGCGTCATCCATGGCTAGAGCATTAGGACATACCTCAACTGAATTTCCTAGTATGATAGGCACAGGAATTCCATTTCCATGCCGGTGTCTGAATGCCTTCGCATAAGCTGCCAATTGTCTAGTCACCTCAAGTAGCACTATCCTGTCTGTCGGATATCTAGGCAACATGTAGGGAGGTGAAGAACACCCATGAACTCTAATATATGTAAATTTCTGGAATTGGATGAACCAAGCACCATACCTCTTTACAAGCTCTTGTGCATCTTGAGATAGCCGATTGTGAATCCCGCCTTGCAATGTCCTGGTGATGTTCATCGTGAAGGAATCATTGACTAACTTGTAGTCACTTCCAGGTGGATGATGCAAATGGACGTAAGAATCACAAACTTTGACTTCTCCGGGCCCTCTTCCGATCACTCCTCTGTGAGGTAGTCCTGCATATTCAAAACTTCTGATCAAGGCATACATGATGTACGAGCTCATGTGGAATGACTTGGTAGCCTTCAGTCTTCTTAACTGCACGTCCAAGCAATGGCTAATCATTCTAGCCCAATGAATTGTTCCTTTTCCTTGAACTATCACTTGGATGAAGTAGAACATCCACTTCTCGAAATAGAAGGCTTGAGGAGCCCCCTATGACTCGGTTGAGCAATGTTATTAAATCTCTATACTCCTCCTGGAAGTCGATCCTATGTGGTGTGTTGGGAATCTTGCTCAGGCGAGGACGACTTTTGAGTAACCAATTCTTATTGATGATGCTCAAGCAAGTGTCTAGATCATCTTCGTACATGGACCTGGCTCCTTCTAAGCTTTTGTAAATCATATCTCTATGCTTTGGAAGATGGAGAGCCTCACTTATAGCCTCCTCTGAAAGGTAAGCCAAAGTGTTTCCCTCCTTAGACACGATTGATCTTGATTGTGGGTCATAATGGCGGGCACACTCGATCATCAACTCATGGCACTGGACTGCTGGAGGGAAACCGGCCGCCTTGATGATACCACTTTCAATTATTCTCTTTGTGACAGGTGATGGTTTTCCAATGTAAGGGACCTCTCGAAACTTCTTCACACTGAAGTTTCCCAAGTTGGTATCTCCAATATTGCTCCACTTCGACACGATCTTGGTTTCCAATTCTTCATTCTTTTGATCTTCCTTCATGAGAGCTGGACGACTAGTGGATGCTCCTGCCTTTGGGGTCGCCATCGTGACACCTACACAACATTTCAAAATGAGCAATATACTTTGCAATGTAGAAATATAGACTAATAAGAGGATTTAAGTTTTAAATTAGGAAACTTCATGATAAATCTTTGAATTATCATTTCCTAAATTTAACTAAGCCACTTTGAAATTCAAAATTCAAAATTCAAAATTCAAAATTGAGACTAGGAGAATCTCGCCATACCTCCACTTGAGAACTAATTCTAAGAAATGATGCAAAATAAGGCAAATTCGCTAGGCAAAAATGTGGGTCGAAGTCTTCAAAATGCGCTTCCTTTATCAACTTCACCACCTCTAGCCTTCAATAAAATTCGCTCCTCTTGAATCAAATTTCGCACTCCTCCTTGTTCTTCCAAATCGCACTTGAAATGATGAGTGAATGATGGATTAAAATCGCTCAACACACCTCTCTTATATGGGCGCTCACCCTTTCATTTCCCATAGGCCGACTTGGAGAATAGGCCAAAAAATAAATAAAAATTAATAAAAGAATAAGGCCAACTTAATTAAAATAATACCCCAAAGCGCTCCATTTTAAATTTAATTTAATAATAATTAACTTCGAAATGCCTCAATTAATAATAAAAAAAAAACGATTTTCCAAGGCTCAAAATTAATTATTAAATGCCACGCGCCTTTATTAAATGCCAATTTAATTTTTTAAAATATTTTGGAGTTTTCGCGAAATTGGCATTTAATGTGATTTGGAGGATATTGGCGTCTAGGCATGGTAAAAATATCAATTTGCTAATAACCTCGCTCTGGTCCCTGGGAGAGGGACAGGAGCGCCTTTTCATTTTTGGCCTTGTATTCCTTGCTTTCACGTTCAAAATCTCTTCCTGGACGTCCAAAATGGGATTTTCATTTGGAACTTTGAGTTTGATTTATTCAATCTTTGGAAGGAGCTTGCCTTAAAACATTTTCGCCCTGGTCCCTTGGTGAGGGACAGGAGCGATCCACCTATTGTCCTTGGTCTTCATTTTCCAAATTGCCAATTCATAATGTGAGGTAGGCAATGATCTTCATTGTTCGTTCTATGCATGTTCAACTTGCTTTCCAAGACAAAACGTGCCTTCCAAAGATTATCGCCCTGGTCCTCCAGTGAAGGACAGGAGCGATTTTTGGTTTTGAGCCTAGGATTGTTGTTTCTTGGGGTCAATTCTTTGTCCATCGTTTTTCAAAAGACGTTTTCCATCTTGTATCACCTTGTCTTGGCGTGGCTTTGAAGGAGAAATGATTGATTTTATAGAAATCGCCCTGGTCCTCCAGTGAAGGACAGGAGCGATTTTTGGTTTATTGCACAAATTCATGATCACATTAACTTCCAATGACCCTCGAGGCATAAAACATCATTCCTTATTCCATCTTGAGTCTTGGAAATGAAAGTAGCATTCCAAAATGTTAGGCTATTGGGCATATTTGAAGATTTCGCTCTGGTCCCTTGGTGAGGGACAGGAGCGCCCTAGCCATTTTCATCAAGTTTCGTGATCTTTGCAACTTCATTCTTCCTTAAAACACTTTTAAATATCATTCCAATCTTGTGCCTTGGTCTGGATTCGTCCAAATTTGGAAGGGAAGGCTTGTTAATGTGTTTTTCGCCCTGGTCCCTTGGAGAGGGACAAGAGCGCCTTGGCAATTATCAGCATAATTATGCTTTGCTAACATTCAAAATTATCTTCAATGGATTGATTACGCCCTCCTTTATTCATCTCAAACGTGAAACTTGCTTTTCCTTCGCCAGATCTTTGCCTTGTTAGAAAATCGCTTTGGTTCCTTGCTGAGGGACATGAGCCTCCTTTGAAAATCGCCCTGGTCCCTTGGAGAGGGACAGGAGCGATTTTGTCACTTAGGTTGGTTTTCTTCATTGTGGCCCACTTAAGTTATATTCAACGGACAAAGCACGCTTACCTTGGCGTCTTCGAATCGTAAAATCACTTAAATCTTGCAAGGAAAATGCAAAATTGGATTTCAAGCTCCGGTCCTTCAGTGAGGGACAGGAGCGCCTTTTGTCCTCAAGGCCAAATCCTTTCACTTTTCACTTCAAATTTCCTTTGTTGGGGAAAATATCATCAATTAACATGCCATGAATAAGAGCCCAAGTCCAGGAAAGGTCAAAAAGGGGGTGTACAAAGAAAATCGCTCTGGTCCCTTGGAGAGGGACAGGAGCGAATTCATCTTGCTGGGCAAATTGTTCAACCTTTCATTGCTTTTGACTAAGTCTGGGTGTTCTATCATGTTGATTTCATCCATCATTGTATCATTAACGCTTCAATTTGGTCAACCAAGGCCAAAAATGACCAAAACAAACCATTTCGCCCTGGTCCTCCCGTGAAGGACAGGAGCGAATTCACCTTAAATCTTCAAAATTCATCATTTTCGAGTCTTCAAAATCCTCAAAATCTTCAATTTACGTCCAATTATATCCCCTGGCGACCCTGCATAAAACAATAAAAGGAAGTTAAAGACAAATATGCATTTAAACAACATTTTCGCCTTGGTCCCTGGGAGAGGGACAGGGGCGATTTCACCTTTTCAAGTTAAAATATCCACAATTTAAATCTTCAAATCACTTCATCATGCAGGGTTAGGTCATCTTCAAGGCACGGATCAGTTATCTTGCTTCCAAAAACTTGGTCAAAATTCACCTAGACAAAATGTACAATTCCATCATTAAAATGCTAACACTTAGGCATAACTTGAATTTGCCCTCAAAATCCTGACTAGACCTATCCTGAGACATACCTGACTTTCTGACAGGCTCATCCTATTTCAAAATTTGCAATCTTCGGGAGGATGCTTAATAATCTTTCAAAATTCGACTGGACTCGGCTTGAAAATATCCAAAAGAAACCCCTAAGGCTTAACCCTAGTCCAGACAACTCACTCACTCAAAACTCTAAAAAACAAAGAGAGGAATAGGCAAAACCAAGCGAAAAAGAGGGGGTCCCCATTCTAATGGGGCGATGTGTGAAATGGTCACAACAGTTTGCAATGCATTTTCTTTCTTTTTTTGGTTGTAGGGGCATTAATTACTAGGGTACGACATTTGCCCGTATCCCTCTCTTCTTCCACCCTACGCTTTCTCTCTTCGTACCACTACAGTATTTGTTGTTGAAACTACTCTGGGTTTTTGTCCTCACACAGGTATTGGAGGGCAATGAGGTTTTGTGCCAACAACCTTGGTAGTTTGGAAAGGAGACGATCGACGACAGCATCTCGTACAACACTCTCAGGGACCTTATTTTCATGAGGCTCTTGTCGAACATACTGGTTGACGGACACCTCCCACAAGTACACTAAGTCCTATGTCAACTCGTCTTGCTTTAAATCGGCTTCTTCCTTAGATGAATCTAGTTGTTCAATTGGTTGGCCCATTACTCTGCCATCTTGCCTACCGCCATTCTCGATCACTCTCAGATCTCCAGGTTCGAATCAGCAAAGATGCCAAAATGTTTGCTTCCAAAGAAAAATTACTTGATTATGTAGAGTAACAGAATACAAAAACAAAAACATACTAGAAGTAATACCAATTAACAATACTTAACACAACATATGGCAAAAAGATATATTCTTTATTATCAAGTGTAATGTGTACAATCACATATATTTCCTGATACAACAATGAGAGTATATACAGTGCCTGGTGGTTGGTTAAGCCTACCAACTGTCGGCAATTGCTACAACCTCTCGGGAACAACTAATTACGTTGCCAAGTATACTAACAAAACATTATTTATTATTAAGGCAAATTTACCAACTAAACTTATTCTTGAAGAAATTCTACTTTGAAAAGGATCAAAGAACTTCCTAGGAATGCCAGAGAAAAATTGTAGAACACAACTTCTATAAGTATAGTCTTCCTCCTATTTCGGATCACCAAAATGCATAGAACAATATACAAACAAAGCCTAGATCCAAGTAGATAAGAATATTGACCATATTACTGGAAGAAATATTTCTATGATAAAAGATTTAGCTAGAGATATAAGAAAGCTCATGTATTCAAAGTTGTAGATCCATTATTGGAAACTTCCCTCATGGTTTGCAATGACTGGAAACTCTTGCAATAATGCTAAATATAAGGTCATACAGATAAGCGAGAGTGAACAAATAGTGACGAAATTTGATGGCCGAATGGCTACAACTTCTTAATATTATTTATAACAAAATATTGCAGAATCTTTTCCCTACAATATGCAATGCAAATTTTTTATTCTTGAGATTGCACTAAGCACACATGAAGAGTATACAATTTCTTATAGACCAAGACTCCAGACTATTCAATAGAAAAATGATCCCAAGGAGCCCATTTTTATGGGAATAATAGACCTAGGGATCTAGTAACACTAAATCTTACTCTTTACACTAGGTAAACCATTTTAAGCAAAAGGATTATCAAACCATGTGGCCAACATTGTCAAGCCTTTTACTTTATTACAAGACATCTACTTTAAAGTGGGTGTGTCCAGGTAAAAGTGATTATAGAGGAGAAACCTAAAACAAATTAAATTACTCAATCACAATAAAAAGCAAACACTCAAGATAAGGCCTAAAAAAGATTCAAAAACAAGTCCAGTGAACTACGGGGACGGGTTTGCCCCCCAAACCGCTGCATTTTCAAGATGGGGACATCTTTGAGACAAAGGACGGGGGCGGAGCATCCCCCGCCATCCCACCACCACCACCACTAAGACGTCTGAAGTCGCCAGGACGTCTTGACGTCTTAGGACACCTAGGAGTCTCCTGGTTGTCTCAGGGATGCTTAGGAGTCTCCCATAGCCCCAACTTAGAAATTTGAACCCTAAGCAAAAATGGTGGAAAATTTGTGAAAATGGCATCCTTGTCTTCAAGTCAGTCTCATTCTCTTCATCAAATATATACATGAAATATAACATTTAAGAATAAGTCACATTTCTTATACTTTTCATGTATGTATTGGTAGGATGTTTGATAATGGTTTCAAATCTTTAGGAGTTATAATGCAGATTCTAAGTTTTAGAAGATTTAAAAATTTTCAGACAATCAAGTTTTAGTAATCAGCAACCTCCTATCAATATTCTTTCACTCTTTCTATAACACTCTCTTTGTCTCCCTTCAACTCTAGGCCTATCTCTCTACCTATCACTCTTCCTCTAACCCCTCTCTCTACCTCTTTCTATCTCACTCTCTTCTCTTTCCACCAAGATCTAGACCTATCTCTACATCTTTCTCTTACCTAGACCCCTGCCAGGGGTTCTATCCTCAACCTTGTTTTGGTGTTGCCCCCAAACCCCCATCAAACTATAATTCTAAGCAACTAATAAGCCAATGATGAATCATGATCATAAATCATATTTTCGATATAATAGAAATCTCCAATTTGACAATTTCATTTTTCAAATTTTATTTAGTATTCAAGAAATCTTAGTATTTGGTATTTGCAATTTTGCTATTTTACTAATTTGCCAAGTTTCATTTTGAAATATAATTCTTATACATCTTTTCAAAACTATTTTTTCAAGTACTATATGTATATCAACACCGCCCCCTGCCACCCCTCGCCGCCGTCCCCAAACTTAGGCTCTTTGTCCCCCCATCCCAGAAATCCGTCCCTACGCCCCCCTGTCCCCAACGACTATGGAACACTGAAAACAACATAAGAAAACCACAATGATACCAATATTGAACATCTTGATTCAACTAGTTCAAGTGGGTATGCCCAAATTGGTAATTAACTACATGATTGCATGTAAGTGTTCAATGTGACAACATAATGTTGCATTCAAAGTTGATATTTTTTGGCTAGAGGGGATTCCAATATATGGATTTTGGAGAGTCCAATGGATGGCTGGGATGCAAGGAGAAGATCAAGGGCCCAAAATGCATGAGACCTCTCAAGGAAGGAGAGGCGGACAAGTGGCTAATGGAGATTGGTTGGGATGGGAGACTCCAAGGTTGTAGAGAGATTAATGGTGGAGATTGAGCTTGGGGGAAAATGGATGGCATAGATTTGATGTAGTACCATGAGGTACTTTGCAAGGATTTTAAAAAGGTGGATTTTGAACTATTCCAAACTCCAAATACATAGGCCAAATTTAAAAAAAATTCAGCAGGAGTTGATTTCAAGACCGGCAATTAACAATTACAAAAAAAGCCATTTTTTGACATTTTTTACCCTACATCCTCCAAAAACCATAACTTTTGTATATAGAATTGAAACAAAATGACATTTTCTTTAAATTGCATAACTTTTTGAGAGTGAAATGTAAATATATTCAGCTTTTGATGCAACTTAAGTACAGTTTTTGGTCCTTAAACTTGCTTAAGCATTTTATTTTCAAGGATGAACTTTTCTCTTGGATCCAATACATATCAGATTATCTATGAAAAAACTCCTGTTTCATTACATTGTGCTCTTTTCTTTAATATACATCATAATTGTACATATGTCTTCCAGGTAGTTCATGTATATGTAATAAATGTTTTTCTTTCTTTGGGAGAGGGGAGCAGAGAATGCTAAAAATGTAGCTATCTTTTGTCTCAGTTGTCACACTGTGAAGGGCAATTCTCTGCCATCAAAGTCACCCTGGACTTTCATTTGGCTCTAAACCTAGGTCTGGATGGACGTAAATTTCCGTCTTGCACACCACCAGTAGACCAGACTTCCATGGGCAATCTTGTTTCTTTTCCTATTGAATTTCTCTGTTGCAAGAATAATTACCTACAAATTTCACTAACAATTCCAAAGATATGTGTGTGCATGCACATTTATTTGGATTAGTTCTCTTGAAATATATCTATATATAAAGGTAAATGTAATTTTTAGGTCACCGTCAACCAAAACACCAATTTAGTTTATGAGACACCCTAACGTAATCCCACAAGGGGAATGTTTTTACCATGTACCTTATCATATATCGTTGATATTGAGTATGCACAATCTTACCTTTTCTTGGTCAGAACCAGTGGCTCCTCTATGGAGTACACAAACCTTTACTATTAGGGCCCAATTCAATATATATTTTAAAACACATTAACCAAAATTTAGACTTTAATTAAATTATTATTTGAATGAATCAATACATATATCTGTTGGTATGCTGGCTTATTTGCATGTCCCTTGAGTAAAATAAAGATATACATGAATGGCGAGATATTTATTTGCATGCTGCTTTACTTTTCTCATTAGTAAAATGAATTAAATCTGGACAAGAGTGGACAATATATCAATCTTTTGTAAATAGTTTAATCACCTTTATCTCAGCTTCAGAATATGATTCTGCTCTGGACCTGTGTACAAAAGAGATGATTTCACTATCAGTCACTTTATTATCCAAATTCTCCATAGCCATAAGGCATGTTAATTTAACAGCTTAAAAGTGGTCACACAAACTATTTGCAGAAGTGGATAAACCCTTATTACAAACACAAAATAATTTATGGGGAGACCAAATAGGAATCACAAGAGATCATTAGAATCATTCCACACTGATCAGAAACTATATTGAGATTTGTAAAGAAAACACAAGACATGCATTTGTATCAGGTGAAGAGAAAGGGCAGGATTTAAACAGCCTACGGAGATGTCAAGTAAACATCCATAACATTTAAAAACTTAATGAAAATGCATCTAAAAATAGCTCAATATAGCATTGAACAATCTTAAATAGTTCTTTTGAAACCAACAAAGGCCCTGCAAAAGGTTAACTCATAAATTTACATCTAGGAAGACGTTAATGACAAAGTTAATGTTATCACAAAAGCTTGCACCCTTGCTGAGCTATCAACTCAGCAACCTCGTGAAACATGGAAACAACCCCGAAGTGTGGGACCTTGCGCAAGGGGGTTGAGTCTCCGGAGAAGGCCAGCTTCCTTCTCAATCCACGTGCAGGTGTTGAACCAACTCAACACTTCAAAACTTGCTCCTAATCCTATCCTAACAACCTGCAGAGGAAAAGGGAAAAGGGAAATGCTTAAAATGAAAGGAGGTGATGCATCAAGATAAGAGATTGTTTCTCTCCCTACCCGAAATGACACAAAGAATCAACTGAAATACCAAGGAGATGCACAAACTTCAGTTGTATGAATGACCCCAATGTATGTATGGAGGTTAGAACTCACTGAATGTCAAGAGGGGAGGAGGTTCCCACAAGTCACACCCAGAAATAGGTTAACACAACATATATGTGAAAGAAAGCCACAAACATACACTTATAATGAAGGTAAGAACAAATATACAACATCCATAAGTTGAAGTAAGGCAAGAATGATTATTTCAATTCATTCAAAGGCCAATGGCCAAACTTACGATTACAGAAATGCAAAAAAAAAAAAAAGTCTTTAAGAGAAGTGAAATAGCATAGAATAGCTCAAGCCAGTGGGGAGAGAACCCTTTACAATGAGGCTTAACAACCTTTATATAGAAAACTGGTTGCATAAGAGAGATCACGACCCCTATGTGTGCAAGGAAATGTCAGTTTGGGAGTGCCGGGAAGTGCATGCACCTGACTTTCTGTACATGCAAGCAACCTAGCCATACCCTGAAAATGCAACCCTGAAAAGGGTGGATTGACTGAAATTCCAAAGTCAGAGCATGTAGACATGACATAAGTTACCACAACAAGCATGGCCTTGTACCTCTCTTGATGGATATCCTGCCAAAATCATTAAATGCACCCCTGTAGCTCCACAAAAGAAGGTGCGCAAGTCACAAAAGTCGTCGAAGAATTTAAAGCTTTGAGTGTTGATCACGCCATCCAGAAGTGTTGCAAGCCGGAAGGAAGTCCGGGGACTTTGAAAACTCGAGTTCCCGAAGTGGGGGAAGACAAGGAAGGAACTTCGGAACCTTGGGGTTCCGGAGAAAAGAAAGGGAAGCTAAGGAAGGAACTTCGAAACCTTGGGGTTCGGGAGTTCCGAGGAAGGGAAGAAGACTAAGAGGGAACTTTGAAACCTCGGGGTTCCGGAGTTCCGGAGAAGGCAAGGGAAAGGAACTTCGAAACCTCGGAGAACAGAAGAGGAGGGGGAAGGAAAGGGAGGAACTTTGGAACCTTGGGGTTCTGAAGTTCTGGGAAGGAGAAAGGAGAGGTAGCAAAGGGAAGGAACTTTGGAACCTCGGGGTTCCGGAGTTCCGAGGAATGGAAGAAGAAGACAAGGAAAAGACTTCCTCCAAACAAGACAACACTTCACAATTCCTAATTCCACTGCTCTTCTCCCTAATCAACTTGGGCGGTGCCGGTCCATGGATCGTTCTCTGATCGGTTCTCTTTGATGAACCAAGGGTGTCATAAAATGACAACATTTTTGGCGATTTTTGCGGGATGCTTGCTTACTAAGCATGCAGTCCAAAAGCCTTGAGCATCCATTGGAACTAAGTCATTGAAAAGACCCAAAACATGTGTGTGCCATCACTTGGAGGAAAACTAGAAACTAGAGCGCACACCCTCTTAAGGAGAATGCGGTAGGTGCACAAGCACTTATGAAAGCAAAACAACTTCTAGTCTAATATTTACATAGTCATCAACACCCTCCTCAGAAGCAAGGCTTGAGATGAATCCCATTCACTGGGATTGGGAGAACTTCGCCATCAAGCTTGAAGAGATGAAATGCATTGGCCTCTTTGCAACTAGTGATGACATATGGACCACTCCAGATAGCATCAAATTTGGAGTGTTGCCCAGCTTTGGCTCTATCTACATCCCACTTGAGAACTAGATCTCCCTCTTTGAAGACCCAATTAGTCGCCTTTTTGTCAAAAACTTTCTTGACTTGTTCTTGATGAGTCTCAAACTCTCAAGTGTATGCATAGCCTGACTTCTAACCTCCTCCAGCTCCATCAACTCAGCTAGCCTTACCGTCATGGCATCATTCTCTGTCAATTCTAGCTGATCTGCTAGTTCAAGAGAGGGTAACTCTAGGGAAGTTGGGAGTCTTGCTTCTTTCCCATATACCAGCATGAAAAGGGAGTTACCGATCGCTCTCTTGGGTGTGATCCTGTCAACCCACAAGGCTGTCTTCAACTTAGTATGCCATGCCCTCTGATTGTCTTCAATCATCCTTTTAATTATCTTGATGAGGTTCTTGTTGGAAGATTCAGCTAAGCCATTACCCTGAGGGTAATAATTGGATGACGTCTTCAAGTATACACCATGCTTAACTGCCCAAGAACTGACTTGGGTTCCAACAAATACCTTGGCATTGTCTATTATGATGGTGGAGGGGACACCGAATCTTGTCACAATTCCATCAAGGAATTCCAACATTGAGGCCTCAGTGGCATCCCTCAACGCAACTACCTCTGTCCACCTAGTGAAGTAATCTGTTGCGGCCAAGATCCACTTATGGCCAGCACTAGAAGGTGGATTTATCATACCAATGAAGTCTAAACCCTATTGTGCAAATGGTTGATCTGCTTGGATGGGGTAAAGAGGTAGGGCAGCTAGTCTTTATTTTCCAGAGAAGAGAGCACATTTCTTGCAATTCTTCACCCATCTATGTGAGTCATTGAATAAGGATGGCCAGTAATAACCAGCCCTCATTATTTTGATAGCTGTAGTCCTTGCAGAGAAGTGGCCCCCTGAAGAGCCATCATGAAATTCTTCTAACAATCTGCTGACTTGATTTTGCTCGATACATCTTAGCAAGACTCCATTAGAATCTTTTCGAAAAAGGGTGCCACCCACTAAGACATAGGAGTTG
This sequence comes from Cryptomeria japonica, assembly GCF_030272615.1. Lineage (NCBI taxonomy): Eukaryota > Viridiplantae > Streptophyta > Pinopsida > Cupressales > Cupressaceae > Cryptomeria > Cryptomeria japonica. The sequence goes on along the minus strand of NC_081407.1, from coordinate 92,735,313 downwards.
GACTGCAACCTGAAATGCCTTCTTTTGGTCATGTCTAGGCCTTGGGGGTATCTACCTTCCATTAAGAAGGTGGTCATGTCACCTACCCAACTGAACTGAGTGTCGCTGCTAGTTGGTCGATCCTCTTGTAACACAAGGGCGACCTCTGAAGTAGTCTTAGAAGATGAGACAAGCTGTTCACATAGGCCCCTACCTCTTACAAGCTTGGTGATCTTGATGTTGATGTCGTACTCCATGACCTTGGTTATCCACCCAACCCTCTTCTCCCTAATGTCCTTGTTTTGAAGGAAATCCTTGACACTTGCATGTGGAACTAAGAGCTGGATCCTGTTGTTAGACAACATGTGTCTGAACTTTTTTAATGCCCTTACAATAGTGAGGACTTGCTTCTCTACATAGCTATACTTAAGCTCATAGTCCTTGAACCCCTCACTAAAGAAAGCGATAGGCTGCTCCAAATTATCATCGTTCAGCTGTGTTAGGATAAAATTATTTTCATAGTTCGGATTGAAAAAGGTAGGGGCCTGAGCAATTGCTTGTTTAATCTCTTCAAAACTAGCCCTTCCCTCCTTGGTCCAACTGAAAGCCAATTTTTTCTTCAACATGGAGGTAAGAGGTTTTACCATGGTGGCAAGGTTGGGAATGAACCTCCTCACAAAGGTGATCCTACCAAGGAAACTTTGCAATCCCTTCTTGTGACTAGGGAGTGGGAGAGAAAGAATAGCCTCCACTCACTCTGGATCAATGGTCAAGCCATCTTTGGATACAATGTGTCCTAACAATCTTCCTTGATCAGTAGCAAATCACACTTGCTAGGGTTCAAAGACACCATACTCCCTGCATTTCATGAAAACTTGCTCAAGGTGACCAAGATGGTCAACTGCATGCTTCGAATAAACAGTTATGTCATCAAGGTATATAAGCACAAACTTTGCTAATACACCCTTGAAAGCCATGTCCATTGCTCTTTGAAACGTAGCACCTGCATTGGTTAGCCCAAAGGGCATTTTACAATAAGCATAGGTACCCCACTTAGTAGTAAATGCAGTCTTGTATTGGTCTGATTCTTGGACTAAAATTTGATTGTAGCCTGAATACCCATCCAAGAATGAAAATCTTTCCGAGACACTGACCTTTTGGAGAATCTGCTCCATAGAGGGAAGGGGATAGTGATCCTTGAGGGAGGCTCTATTGAGGTCCCTAAAGTCTACACATAGTCTGATTTCCCCATTCTTCTTTCTTACAGGGACAAGGTTGGCCACCCAAGAGGAGTGCTTGATAGGGAAGATGATATTGGCTTCTATGAGCTTGGTCAACTCCTTCCTCATTAGTGGCTCAATCTTGGGGTTTATTGGCCTTTGCTTTTGTCTAACTGGCTTTGCATCTGGGTTTAGCTCTATAGTATGATGGGCTAAGCTAGGGTCAAAACCCTTCAAGTCTTCATAGGTCCAATCAACTATGTCATCATACTTTTGACAAAGCTTAACAAAGGCCTCCTGTTCGGTTGAGGAACACACCTTGCCCAAGTTTAGAGACCTACCCTCGACGACAACAACTGGCTTGTAATCACCCCTCTTTGCAGCCAAGTTCATCTTCTTCCTCAACTGATCATCCAAGTTGAAAATGCCCTCCAAGGTAACTAGACCTTTGGGAAGCTTGTTGGAGTTGAGTTGCATCATTTGATCTCCATAATGGTCTTGGAGCTTAGACTGACTTTTAGCAAAAATTCGGCCTCATTTTGCAAGAAGTTGACAATCTGCTATTCGCTTTCGAACACTTGCCAATTTACCTGATTGTCTGGGACAGCAGGCCTCACAACAAGCCTGATGTGTTGTTCCTTCTCCCTTGCAACATGCGTTGGTATGTCGAATTGAGCACCAACTGTTGCAAGCCTATCAACATGCTTGTTCTAACCTCTAGGAATGCTCTGTATATTGAAGGCCTTGAATCCTTCAATCAAATCCCAAACCCTGTGTTTGTATGATTTGAGTAGGTTGTTCTTTGTTATATTTTGAGCTCGGATGTGGTTAACAACCAACTCACTATCTCCAGATACTTGCAAAGATCTGATCTTTCTACTTTGTGCAAGTTGGAGACCTTGGATCAAGGCTTCATACGCAATGACATTGTTGGTGCAACCAAATTGAAGCCCAAAAGAGAAGAAATATTTCTCTTGCTCAGGAGAAACAAGCATCACACCAGCACTTGCACCGTTCTTCTTTCTTGAACCATCAAAAAACATGCTCCATAACCCCTCTGAGTCTCCTTGTGCCTTGATGAGGTTAGGGATAGGAGCATCCTCTTCATGGATACAGTAGGTGCCAAGCCCAGTCTCTTCAATCTCAGCTCATGGATCAAACTGAAAAGCATTGGCCCATTCATCCAGCAAGCAATCAGGGACATCTTGCAAAAGAGTAGCAGGTTCACGGACAGTACACTCCTCCCCCTCTTTGTGCAAAGTACAATTCATGTTTATAGGGTTGGGGGTGTAGGGCTCAGTGTGGTTTTGCGAAATGGGCTCTATCCTTATGGTAACCTTGGTACCATAACTTGTTCGAAATAGCATGTGGGACCAATCAGAAGACAAGTATCCACCTATCTTGGCGGTGAAGTCTCTAAAAAAGCAGATGGCAAAGAAAGCAGGGAGGTCGATGATTGATACGTCTTGCAAGACAGTGCAACTAGGGCATGCATGCAAGGTTAACTTCAATTTTTTTACAACCCCTACTATCTTAATAGAAGTGCCATCCAATTGGACCACCCCTTTAGTCACAGGTTCATATTCTATGCCAAGAAGATCAGCTACCTTCTTAGGCATGACTAAGTTATCTCCTATGATTAAGGAGAGATAGAAGGGGGGAGGCTTGCTGATCTTTCTTGAATCTTCCTCTTAGACTGCCTTTTTGTTGACTGTTGCCCCATCACCTAACCGGTCAACGTCCTTCAGTGCCTCCTTAAGCAAATCCCTTTGAGATAAGATGGAAAGGGCCTCCCACATAGTGACATTGAGGTTGGCCTTCTTCATCTAATCAACTATGTTGAAAGGAACCCCAGCTGATTTTAGAGGGCCCTTTAAGGCTATAAGGTCTACCTTTGCTCTTTGGACAACTTGGGCCTCTTCCTGCATCTTGCTCCCTTGCATGGTATCTTGCAATATGACCTGAATCAGCTACATTGGGCGTTGGAGCTTGGGCTGATGTTGAAGGTGAGGCAGCCTCCATAGCTCTCTTCTTTGAACTTGTATATTGTAGCATAGACTCACCATTTGTTTGGTTCATACCACAGAATTCTACCTCCTGCCAATTGACAAAGGTAGAATCCCCTTGCAAGTAAGCCCAAGTGCCAACACTAGGCTGATTCGGGTCATATTGCTGGCCAGAGGTGGTTGGCTCATCCTACACTACTAAGGCTTGGACAAACCCTCCATTTTGGCATGCACCTTGGTTGTGTGGCTGATTGCATGTTTGACACCAATCTAGCTCCTAGGCGAGGTTGTTTTGCATTGGAACTATTGCTTTTGAGTTGCTTGTAGTTGTGGGTTTCACACTATTCAAAGGCCTGGCATTGCTCCATTGGTTTTGCCCTTGAAAGGGTGGCCTATTCTGCTGATAGTTCTGATTTTGTGCTTGGTAAGGTCTGCTATGCTGGCCTTATTGCCTCTTTAGTGTCACCAACTCATTGCTAAAGCTTTGCAATAGAGTCTTGACTTCATGGAGCTCATTAGAGGATGTGGATGGTTGACCCGCGGGCGCCATGGGGATAGGAGCCAAGGTGGGTTGTTGAGTAGGAGCTTTTGGGAAGAGAAGCATTGGAGGCCTTGGAGCTATCTTCCCAGCCTGTATCAAACAGTTTTTTGCCCTTATGGCTATGTCATATGCACCCGGTAGACAGGCTCCACCCATTGATTGTATCATAATAGCTATATCGTTGTTGAGAGCTCTAAGATAATACAAGAAAGCATAATTTGGAGATGGCTTCATGTTGTGACCATTTCACACATCGCCCCATTGCAAATGGGGACCCCCCTCTTTTGCTCGTTTTTCGCTCGTTTTTTTTTTCCCTTCGTTTAGGATTTTGTTAGTCAGTCAATTGTCTGGATTTAGGGTCAAGCCTTAGGGTTTTAATTGCCGTCTTTTCAGGCCAGAATCCAGTCAGTTTTGAGAGCTTTTGAGCTTCCTTTCGAAGGATGCAAATTTTGAATGAAATGAATTCGCCAGAATGGTCTATTTTCAATTGGAATGTTGAATGCAGAGCTTAAATTTGTCTAAGTGTTGAAGATGAAATGTGAATTTTGACCAATTGACCAATTTTGACCAAATTTTGAGTTTTTTGATCCCAGGCATGGGGAATGATTTGTTTTCGCCTTGTGAAGTGATAAAATGTATAAAATCATGTTATTTTGGCCTGTAGGAGCAAAATCGCTCCTGTCCCTCAGTGAAGGACCGGAGCTACAAATCAAATATTGCTTTGTCCTTGCAGGATTTTAATGACCTAACGATTTGAAGATGTCCAAGGGAAGATGTTTTATCAGATGAATATAACTTGAGATGCCGTCGTGAAGGAGAATGGTCCAGAATGCCAAAATCGCTCCTGTCCCTCTCCAAGGGACCAGAGCGATATTCTTCATAGGGCGAGATTCAAGCAAAGATCAAGTCAAGTTTATGTTTGAAGGCAAGGAAGGAGGTGAAATGAACTCATTGAAGATAAATTGAAGATTGCCAAATGCCAACAAAGGACCAAAATGCTTAAGTTCGCTCCTGTCCCTCAGGAAGGGACCAGAGCGATATTTCATAAAGGCATGAAATTTGAAAGTTGATCATGTTCCAAGTAACTAAGATGGATCAAAAGACTACATTTTACACGATGATAGCAATTACAAGTTGGAGAACGCAAGCATAACCTCAAAGTATTGAAGTTCGCTCCTGTCCCTTGGGAAGGGACCAGAGCGATATTGAATGTATTGACCAATTCATGCAAAAAATCACGTTAAGTCAAGACTTCACAAAGTTGTAAAGGGTATGAGGTGTCTTTTGAAGATGATATGCAAGAGTTTTGAACGTCAAAATGTTATCAATAAAGCTAAGGAACTCATATCGCTCCTGTCCTTTGGACAAGGACCAAAGCGATTTTTACTAAAACACTTATGCTCCTTCAAAATCAAGACAATGTAAGGATTGGCAAAGTAAAGGACATCCTTTGGAAAGCAATAAATGAAGAACAAAGATCAAAAGTTTGCAAATTTGAGCCAGGACACATGGATTGCTCCTGTCCCTCTCCAAGGGACCAGGGCGATATTTGCCAAAACACATGATATCCTTTAAAGATCACGTTGAAATAAGGTTGCACAAGGTTTTAAACATCATTTGGAAGGCGATACAAAGGGAGATAGACGTTAAATATTACCAATTTGAGCTTAAAATGGAGAAAGGACAAGGATCGCTCCTGTCCCTCTCCAAGGGACAAGGGCGATGATCCTTCTAACGTCCAAATGCCTCATCAAAGTCAAGTGATACAAGCATGGAATGAACAAGCAAGGTTATTATTCACCATACGAGGAAAAGTTGATATCCAAATGGAGAATTTCAAGTGAAAACATTAGGATCGCTCCTGTCCCTCTCCAAGGAACCAGGGCGATATTACATCCAAGGGCATTCCTTCGCACAAACAAGTCAATCAAACTCGAAGGACCCAGCTAAAATGTCGATTTGAACGTGGAGATGGAGATCTCGAATGCCAAAATTGCCAAGATCGAGACAAAATTGATGGATCGCTCCTGTCCCTCAGTCAGGGACCAGAGCGATGAGGTTTGAATCTCCCCACTTTTCATTTTTGGCGCTCAAACAAATGTTTTTTGAATTTATTTTAAATGCTAAATCGATAATTTTTGAAATTCAATAAATTAGCATTTAAACATTGCGCTTAATATTAATTAATTATTTTGCCTTTAAAAAATCGAATTTATTAATTTAAATGATAAAGGCATCTAATTAATTAATTAATCAATTTATTAAAAATCAAAGGGAGCGCTTAAATATGGAGGTCGGCCTTCATTATTTAATTAAAAATCGTTTAAAAATTGCTTTATTTCACAAAAGTCGGCCTTAGGGTGAATGGTGAGAAGCGCTTATAAAGGGAGGTGAAAACCATCATTTTTACATTGTCATTTTACCATTCAAGTGCGAGTTTTTATTCCAAGCAAGGTGGTGCGAACTATCAATCAAAGGAAAGTGCGAATTGATATCCAAAGGTGGCGCTAATATCATTCAAGGTGGTGCGAAATTTGGAGATTCATTTGTGCGAACTTGAAGATCTATTTGAGCGAATTTGCTAAGACATTGGAGATCACATCAAGGACATATCAAAGGGTGGCGGAATTGATATTTTGAAGAAGAGATCACGTAGAAGACCATCTTTTGTCAATTTTGCCTAGGCGATTTTGTTCTTTTTGCATTCTAGAGTTAGCTCTCTGTTGAGGTATGGCGATTTGGTTTTATTGTTTTATTTGTTGATCGTCATATTTTAAATTTTGAATTTTGAATTCCTAGCTCAATCGTTTTATTTTAGGAAATGATAACTCAAAGACTTATCATGAGGTTTCCTAAAATACTCTCTAATCTATGTTCTTCATTGCAAAATTTAGTTTCTCATTATGAAATATTGTGTAGGTATGGCAACCCCGAAGGCGGGAGCATCCACCAGCCGTTCCGCTCTCATGAAAGAGGATCAGAAGACCGAAGAAGTGGAGACCAAGATCGTGTCGAAGTGGAGCAACATTGGAGATACAAACTTGGGTAACTTTAGCACGAAGAAGTTTCGAGAGGTCCCTTACATTGGCAAGCCATCACCTGTCGCCCGGAGAATAATCGAGAGTGGTATCATTAAGGCGGCCGGCTTTCCTCCAGCTATTCAGTGCTGCGAGTTGATGATCGAGTGTGCTCGTCACTATGATCCACAGTCCAGAACGATCGTGTCTAACGAGGGAAACACTTTGGCGTACCTTTCAGAGGAAGCTATAAGTGAAGCTTTCCATCTTCCAGAGCACAGGGACATGATATACAAGAGCATAGAAGGAGCCGGATCAATGTACGAAGATGATCCAGATGCTTGTCTAAGCATTATCAATAAGAACTGGCTACTTAAGAGCCGTCCCCGTCTGAGCAAGCTCCCGAACACACCGCACAGGATTGATTTCCAGGAGGAGTACAGAGATTTAATTACCATGCTCAACCGAGTTACAGGAGCCCCTCATGCCTTCTATTTTGAGAAGTGGATGTGTTACTTCATCCAGGTGATTGTTCAAGGGAAAGGTACGATACATTGGGCTAGGATGATTAGCCATTGCCTAGACGTACAGTTGAGGAGACTCAAGGCTACTAAGTCCTTCCACATGAGTTCATATGTCATCTATGCCTTGATCAGGAGTGTTGAATACGCAGGACTGCCTCACAGAGGAGTGATTGGAAGAGGACCCGGCGAGGTCAGAGCTTGTGATTCCTATGCCTACTTGCATCATCCGCCAGGAAGCAACTATAAGTTGGTTAATGATACTTTCACGATGAACATCACCAGGACGTTGCAAGGTGGAATTCACAACAGATTATTTCAGGATGCACAAGAATTCATAAAGAGGTACGGTGCTTGGTTCATTCAGTTTCCGAAGTTCACTTATATTAGAGTGCATGGATGTCCTTTACCACCATACATGTTGCCGAGATATCCGACAGACAGAATTGTGTTACTTGAAGTAACAAGACAGTTGGCAGCATATGTGAAGGCATTCAGACACAGACATCAGAATGGAGTTCTAGTACCTATCATTTTGGGTAATTCAGTTGAGGTATGTCCTAATGCTTTAGCTATGGATGACGCAGAGAAGGAGTTAGCCTTGTATTCTTTTTCATCTTTTGCTTTGAGAGAAAGCTTTGATCCACATGGACATTTAGAGGAGACAGTCGGCAGGAAGTTTAGACATGAGTATCAGATTGAAGATTTTATGATGAATCTCTTAGATGATCTTGAAGTGAAACGAAAAATGCATTCTAGATTGCCTTTGGATTTCATCAGGAAATGCAGGATATACAGAGTGGCCGACCAAGCTCAGGACAGTGGCAGACATATCCAGTCTTCCTATGATCGAGAAAGCAAAACAATAAGGTTAGATTGGAATGAGCCCGAGGTCGTGGATTTAGATACTTTGATGGCACCATTCTTGTCTTGTACTCGCAGATGGGTTGACATTCAGCATCAGAAGTTGAGAGAACAAGGCATAGCTATGTCTTTCACTTTGGAAGAGAAACCTGCCGAAAGTGGAGCTAGTGTGAGTGAAGGCAATCCTAATCCTAGAAATTCAGGTGAAGGAAACCTTCGATGTGCTAGTGAGGGCAATCTCCATCCAAGAGGTTCGAAGAGGAAAGAGAGACCTGGAAAGAGAGAATCTTCCAAGAAGAAACAAGAGGCTAACAGAGATCGATCATCCGGTACTTCTTCTAGACCTGAGAAGAGAACAATTCAAGTGGAAGAATCCATGGAATCGATGGTACAGAACGATAGGCAGGAGGAAGGATAGGCACAGCATGGGTCACTAGATGGATCTCTCCAAGACTATGAGTTAGATGAAGAAAAAGAAGACAATGAAATATCATCTCCTCCCAGACAAGAAGAAATAGTGCATAAAGAGATTCAAGTTCAAGAAACAAGATCGATTATCCCAGATTGGTTGAAGGAAAGATTAACCAAGGTGATCGTAGTAGAGGACGAGGACAATGCAATTGATTTAGAGAGCCTTGTTGGACGCTCACATGAAGTAACAGAAAAGAAGAAGGCTACCAAGATGTCCAAGATGATTCGAGATGAGACTGGATCCAGAAAACTGCAGATAGCTACACCGGCAGTAGACAAATATGAAGGTGAGATCCTAGCAGAAGAATATGATATACAGACTTTTGAGTTAGGACCATCCACAGCAGAGCAGACACTAGATGATGCCACCGATTCATTTGAGGCATTGAAAGACAAGCTTAGAGAAGAAATGGAGAAGAATAGAAAGCTTGAGAGAGAGGTCGGTGCATGGAGGACATATTTCAGTCACATCAATGAACCTTTGGGACGTCAGGATCCAGCTAGATCACCCGTGCAAGCACTTCCACTTCAATCAATCAATGAAGCAGAAAGATTCAGGAACATGGTCCAACGTACAAGTAATTGGATGGATAGATCTCATACAGTGGCTATAGAGTTTGTAACAAGGATGATGAAGATTATTCATCAAGCTATCCAGGTTCTTGAGATGATCCACAATTTGATGATAACAGTTGCTGCATTCGCCCATACCAAGGATGTTATCATTCTTGTCTTGAAAGTTATTAGACATACTTCAAGGAAGATTTTAGCGCAGGAGAAGATCTTGGAGGGAGAATCTCACAGTTTGTTTCATTGGTCAACCTTACTCCATATGAAGAGTGTTTTCTTTGAAGACATCAGTACTAGATGTGGCCAAGTTGAGGAGGTGATCAATCCGATCCAGGACAGAGTATTTGAGGTACTTCGTACCATTCTTGGCAGAAGGATCGAGGTCGAGACAGATGTGGATATGCAGGAATTAGAGGATAGAATCAAGATCATCTTTTGCAAGGACGCTAATGTTACAGATGAGCAATATGATCAGATGTTTGCCACCATGCTCCTGATTGAAAGAACAAAGGAACTTGAATCTACTTGGGACGCAGCTCTTCTAGATGCATTCGATCAGGTCATCCACTTAGAAGAGAGTATGAAGAATCTTCCCGAGATTCCAATTACAGAAATCGAAGGAATCGTATCAAGATTCATTGCATATGCCAAGAAAGAGAATTGGAAAGGGAATAAGATTCTAGATGAAAGGTTGTTACAGATGACATGACATCTTATTTGTCATTGGTTTATGTCTCCTAGGTTTTTGTGCCAAATTTAATATTTGGCTATGCATTTAATATTGTTCAGTAAAAAGGAGGCCATTTGTAACAAACCCTAATTAGGGTTTAGGTGTCATGATCTTGACCGTTGATCTACTTTCGATCTGGACCTTTCATTGTAATTGGGGATGCTATTTATACCCCCATTTTTCATTTCATTTGGTAATAGTGTAATAGTCAATAGTTGATGTAATAGAGAAGAGAGATTAGAGCTAGAAGCAATTTTATTTTGTAGCAAGATTGAGTTTTGAAGAGAGGAATTCAAGCAATTGTTGTATATGATGACTTGGAAATCAATAAAATATTGAAGTTATGGTGTTTTGTTGCAACTTTCTTGGTTATCTTCATGGTTGTTCAATTTACTTGAATCATGCTCAATCAAAGTAGTGTGTTAATTTGAAGGACATTGTGTGAGACTTGATCTTTGGTAGGATTCGTAATCCAAACCACTAGCTTCTTGCTGATTGTAGGAACGCCTTGCGTGGTCGACTGGAGAATACTTTGAATCCCTCAATCTTCAATCATTATTGTATCTTGGATACGTACCTTCGTGGTAGTGTCTTTGATCTTTGATGCATTGGATATCATTTTGTTACCTTAGAAGATCGCATCAATTTCAATTGAGTTGTTATCTTATGGCAAAATTGAAGTTGGTTGAATCTTGCCAAGTCTTGTCCATACTAAGTCATTCATAAGGTTAGACTAGATTAGACCTCTTTCAAACCCTACTCTTTTGTTATTTTGAAAATTTTTTTTAGTTTAGTAAAATCTTGAACTTTCGGAATGCGTAAGACCCCTTGGAGGAAACAGCAAATCACATCATACCGCTGGAAGCTTGTCCACACGTAGAGACCCTACTAAAAGAACCTTGGAGTCTACCTAACTGATCCTTTATGCGAATCTTCAGCAGTTAGAGACTATTTTCTCAAGAGAGGATAAGATGCCTATTGGTATTTTATTCTGTGTATGATGGTGTACAAAATACACGTCAACACTTCACTAGAGCAGAAATTCTATTCCATGTCTTATCGAATCTGAAATTGAAATCTCCCATGAACTCATGTGCCCTCTTTATCGTAGTCAACTGCTCCACAAGTGATAGGTGATCACTTTTGTCTTCGAAATGATTGCACAACCTCTCCCCCAATTCATCCCAATTGCGAATTGAGCTAGACGACAACCCTCTATAGTCTATACCACTGCAAAGCTTTGCCTTTCAAAGATGTGGCTAAGATTTTGACAACAACATCATCCCGAGTGATATTATGGATGGAGCAGATGTTCGCAATGTCTTGAATGTGCTCAATGGGCGTAGTAGCTGTTTCACCAGTGAAGTATGGTATACTCTTTAACGCAGCCACTGGTATATCATTCCATTGAGTCAAAATAAGGGGACTCCCCCCATTGAAGGTAACAAAAACATGATTTCTTGCCATGTGAAACAATGGTCTATTGATATGAGTGGTGGGAGCCCTTGATAGTAATGGTCTTATAAATGGAGGGGTAGAATAAGACCTAGGAGATGGAGTGTTTACGACCCTGACCTCCATAACTGGTGATAATGAAGCTCTACCTCTCCGCCCTCTAGTGCCTGAAGATGAGTTCTTCGAACTGGAAACTACCTCTAGAAGACACCCTTGTATGAATTCTGGGCATGAAATCAGCAACAAGTCATGAAAAGCAATGGACCTGTGAGCAAAGACTTCGGACCCTCGGGGTTCCGGGGCTCTGGACTTAGGCACTTCGGAACCTGGGGGTTCCGGACTTCCGGAGTTGCGAACTTCAGAACCTGGGGGTTTCAGAGGTCGATGACTTGGGAACCTGGGGGTTCTAGGGTTCTAGTGTTAGGAACTAATCACGAACAAGAAACTGGACTTGTTGAGCAGAGTCGCCAAGTGCTTGAGAAATAACTGCCTCTAAAGGCTGAGACACTAAGAGCAGCATTGAATCCTTAGCATGTATGTCGAAATTAAGTCCCACTGGGCGTGCAAAAAATTGTTATCACAAAAGCTTGCACCCTTGCTGAGCTATCAACTCAACAACCTCGTGAAACATGGAAACAACCCCAAAGTGTGGGACCTTGCGCAAAGGGGTTGAGTCTCCGGAGAAGGTCGACTTCCTTCTCAATCTAGGTGCAGGTGTTGAACCAACTCAACACTTCAAAACTTACTCCGAAGCCTATCCTAACAACTTGCAGAGGAAAAGGGAAAAGGGAAATGCTTAAAATGAAAGGAGGTGATGCACCAAGATAAGAGATTGTTTCTCTCCCTACCCAAAAAGACAAAGAATCAACTGAAATACCTAGGACATGCACAAACTTCAGTTGTATGAATGACCCCAATGCATGTATGGAGGTTAGATGTCATGTCCCCTCTTTAGCTCTGTCTAGCAAAGACATGTGAGTCAGCTTATTATGGGGTCTTGTAGGCTGACAATGATGGATAGAGACTCAGTGTGGTTATACAGTGTTTGGGACTTGGTGTTCTGGCAGTAGTTGATCAGTTTGGAGCAATTCCTTATTTTTAGAAGGCACTTCCTACATTTATGGAGGATATCCCTACTATTTAGGAGGTTATGACCATACCCAGGGCTGGGTCTCCTTGAGATTATTCCTTGGGTTCAGTTTCAGAGGATTTGGGTTTGTTTCCTAGTTTCTAGGAGCATCCCTAGATTTTAGGGATGAGATTGCCAGTGGATCCTTGATTTCCGACTTCAGTCACAGACAGGTGGCAGGTTGACTTTTTGGTTTGTGGTGTAATTTGAGCATTTTGCAGCTATTTGGGTTATATTTTTAATATTTCCTGAGTTAGAGTTTATTATTTAAATAAGGCTATGTTTATAGCCATTTTGGAGTAATAAGGGGTTTTTGGCCTCATCTGGATGCGTATCCCTTGGTGTAATAGCTCGTTGGAAAGGTCTTGGACTTTTCTAAATATTTCTCTCTTGACTCAGATCCTTTCGGTGAACGGATTTCTTTATATTTGAAAAAAGGTCGTTTTCTATGCACTTGGCAACTTAAAATGAGAAATATAACATTTTAACCCTAAACGCCACATTGAGTCACTTTTAGGGTTCGAGCTAAGTGGGAAGGTGTTATAAGGAAGTTGAGACCTAATTCTTGGGTATCTTCTACACATTTTACATCTTGGATTTGAGATTTTGGCTCTGGAAGAGCTTTTCAGCATCTGGGACGCCAACCCCAATGCCTTGCTTGTTTGGGACGTAGCCCCCAATACAGTGGTTTGGATTTGCTTGCAGTTATTAGCATCTTGGAGATTGTACGACACACTTTCTAGAGGTTTCAGTGATTTTGATAGAGTTCAACGTGGGGTTTGGGGGTTTCTATCCAGTTGGGTGTACTTGGCAGCCGTACGGTTGTACCTGGCAGCCACTTTCCTTCCCACGTGCAGCACTTGGAGGGCTGGAATCTTGCCACAGCTTCATTCCTGGTTATATTACTCTTTCAGCATCCAGGTTGGGTTCATTCCTGATTGTAATCTTCCTAAAATTATTGGAAATCTTCATCTGGTCAAATATTTGATTTTATATTCAGAAATCTGCCTTGAATCGAATTTGTTTTGGCTGTATATGAACTTCATTTTCAGTACTTTGTTCATGTACTTGTACTTCATTTATTACTTGTTGAAAAATCATCAAAACACAAAAAGAATCCAACCCTTTTGCAACTCCTGTCTATTTCTGAAAGAAAATATTAATAAACGGGAAAAATCAATTTAAAATAATAAAAATTAAAGCAGATCAACAAAAGAGATCCATCAAGGATCTTTCATTAGAATTCACTGAATGTCAAGAGGGTAGGAGGTTCCCACAAGTCACACCCAGAAATAGGTTAGCACAACATATATGTGAAAGAAAGCCACAAACATACACTTATAATGAAGGTAAGAACAAATACACAACATCCATAAGTTGAAGTAAGGCAAGAATGATGATTTCAATTCATTCAAAGGCCAATGGCTAAACTTACAGTTACAGAAATGCGAAAAATATACAAGTCTTTAAGAGAAGGGAAAGAGCATAGAATAGCTCAAGCTAGCAGGGAGAGAACCCTTTACAATGAGGCTTAACAACCTTTGTATAGAAAACCGGTTGAATAAGAGAGATCATGACCCCTGTGTGTGCAGAGAAATGTCAGTCTGGGAGTGCAGGGAAGTGCACGCACCTGACTTTTTTTACATCCAAGCAACCTAGCCATACCCTGAAAATGCAACCCTGAGAAGGGTAGATTGACTGATATTCCAAAGTCAGAGCATGCAGACATGACATAAGTTACCACAACAAGCATGGCCTTGTACCTCTCTTGATGGAAATCCTGCCAAAATCATTAGATGCATCCCTGTAGCTCCACAAAAGAAGGTGCACAAGTCACAAAGGTCATCGAAGCATTTAAAGCTTTGAGTGTTGATCATGCCATCCAGAAGTGTTGCAAGTCGGAAGAAAGTTCGAGGACTTCGGAAACTCAGGTTCCCGAAGTGGGGGAAGACAAGGAAACTTCGGAACCTCGAGGTTCCGGAGTTCTGAAGAAAAGAAAGGGAAGCTAAGGAAGGAACTTCAGAACCTTGGGGTTCGAGAGTTCCGAGGAAGGGAAGAAGACTAAGAGGACTTCAAAACCTCGGGGTTCCGGAGTTCCAGAGAAGGCAAGGGAAAGGAACTTCAGAACCTCGGGGTTTTAGAGTTCTAGAGAACACAAGAGGAGGGGGAAGGAAAGGGAGGAACTTCAGAACCTCCGGGTTCCAGAGTTCCAGGAAGGAGAAAGGAGAGGCAGCAAAGGGAAGAAACTTCAGAACCTCAAGGTTCTGGAGTTTCGAGGAAGGGAAGAAGAAGACAAGCAAAAGATTTCCTCCAAACAAGACAACACTTCACAATTCCTAATTCCACTGCTCTTCTCCCTGATCAACTGGGGTGGGGCCGGTCCATAGATCGTATCTCTGATCAGTTCTCTCTGATGGACCAAGCATGTCATAAAATGACAACAGTTACCAAGAAACAAGGACGAGGATGAGTGTGTGAGATGGGGTAAGGGACAGGTATGAGACTTTTTCAAATATGAATGATGATGGTAAAATCTATATTCCATTCTTTCATGTTTTTAACCCTTTTTCCTATATCGTATTACTCATTATACCCTTTTAATACTACATCCTAACCTCTAAGCTGCTTATATGATTAAATAGAAATAGAATATTTTTAATTAAATTTAAGATAAAATAATTATATTCAATCTTATTTACTAATAATCATTGTTCATTTTGCAAATTATAGCAAGGCAGGATATGCAAAGGATTGACTCAGTGACAGATAATTGTAGCAGCCAACAAATATTAAATAGTTGGCACATATCATCAGCAAAGCTGCTGCGAAGTATGAGGATGTTGCTAACTAATTAGCTAGCATATATGATGAAATAATTTGTTATAACAATTACCTATACACGGTTTTCTTGTTTGTAATCATTTTTTTATTAAACAACAAAGAACCTTTTGTAATAAACCACTCTACATTTTTTTTTCGAAATTTTTTGGATATAAAATGCATATGCAATGCCTCCACACTTTTTGATCACCCAAATCCTGGAGTGGACAAGGTGAGAGCATACAATGCTTTGACCTCACTACTAACTACAATGTATGCAAACAAAATGAAACAGCAACAACCTAACCATAGAACACAAGCAGCATAGCAAACCTCAATCAACACTTCTCCAACAGGCAACTTGCCTTAATGCGAGCCATTGGCAGAATGTCTAAAAGCTGGTTCAAACCAAAATGGTAGATTACACCAAATTGTTCAATGTCAAAATGGACTAATGAAATACCTTAGGTCTAGCAGTGAACCGACCAAGACATATCAGCATGATATGCATATGAATTGGTGGTAAACCATCTAATTTTACAAGATAAAATGCATACAAATATATACCTCTGGCGGTACTACCATCTGGAGTATAAAAGACAAGCATGCAGGCACTACAAAATAGCATAAATAAATAATATACTACTACAGAAAATTTGATATAATATTTTGATTACAAAATCAAATTGCTGAAATGACATAAATTAGTCTAAAAGACTTTAAATGATCATGAAATATCATACCCAAAACGTGTCCATCAACTTGTTGATAAGTGTTTTTACTCACTAGCAACACAGAATAAAATACAAGTATTCTATCCTCTCTTGAACAAAGACTCCCAAATGCTAAGATGTGTAATCAAATGGGATGACTCCAAGGTTCTTGAATGTCAGGTCTTGACGTGCTCTTGAATAGACTCAGTTGTGTATGATGTGATATTGCTGGGATCACAAGGTGGACTTACGTTGAATGCTTGGATAGTGCCGAAACGTGGGATTTAACTTGGTTAAAAAAGGAAAAAAAGATAGGGTTTAGGAAGCTATTCTAATCCTAGGAATGTAAGAGCAATGGAGAATCTTTGGTGAAATTCAACTAAGTCTTTCTTCGACATGCAACGAACGTCTCCACAAAGCTAGTGCGATCTTCTAAGGATAGCTTTATGATTTTCAAATCATTACCACAAGCATAGACACCATCAAGTTGATGCATGTCAATGAAGAAGCGATAATTGAAGTTAAGCTTGGCTAATATGGATCTCGTTGGCTATGCAAGGCACTTTACCATCGATAAGGTGTTAGTAGTATGGATGTACGAATTTCACCATTGATCATACACAAAGTCTTCCATTCATCTAAACAACATGAAAATCAAATGAGAAGTAGAGATCATGCAAATTGTTGAATCAACATATCAATTTCACCATGTATTCAATGAAGTTTACATGCTTCTTGCAACAATGTCTTGGCAACAATCTTTGCCTTCTCTTCCTACTCTAACTATTTGCTATCTACTATTGAGCTACTAACTATTGACTTTCTATTCACTCTCTATTCACCTTTACAAATGAAGAAGTGAAGCCTTACATAGTGCTCTCATTACAATTGAATGGCTCGGATAGATTCACAATCAATGGCCAAGATTGAAAGATAGAAACCCTAATTAGGGTTTGTTACACCCATTACAAAGCATTTAATGCTTGACCAATGATAAAATTACATTTGATGGGACACATGTCTTTGAAAATTCGACCAATAGATGATGATAGTAGGTACATAGAACTTTGTGCCCATGTGGTAGTTATCTTCTTTTGATGTATGAGTTAGGTTCATTGAATCTAGACATTGTTGACATGTCTAAAGTCGCATTGCTGCAACTCTATCTGACCAACGCAGAATAGAATGATCTCACCGAGTATCCTATCCTCTCTTGAAATAAGGAAGCCCTAATACGGCATTTAATCGATCAAAGGGGCCAACCTCAAGGTTCTAAATGTTAGTTCTTGACTATAGGATAACTTAGTGACTGATGTGTTTTGCTAGGAGCACAAGAGGACTTACGTTTTGCAACAAGTTGGTCTGCACCCTACGATGTTGCAATTCTCAGATTGCGAAATAAAAAGCAAAGGGGAAGGGACAGGAGACCTAAAACTAACAATGTATGCAGGTAGACGGAATCAACATAACCAATCCCTGCTTGGCTAGAATAACTCACAACCTCGCAGGAACAGTGCAATCTTCAAAGGGACTTGGAAGATTTTCAGACTGCAAATGCATGGCTAAGCACCCTATTCTGGCGCAGCTTAGACGGACACCTGCAATTGAACTAAACGCAATTAAAGGCTCAAACTAACCATACACAAGAACATACAATCAGTATATCTTGAATGGTATGAGCCTGAATTCATCAAATACCTACACACCCAAAAAAGAAAGATCTATCTAAACTGCTGAAGGAAACCACACAAACAGAAGAAAACAAAGACAATAAACACCATATTTCAATGTTCATATATTTGCTTCAGCTGCCATTACAACAATTTCTGCAGCATCTCTATGCTACTGCTAAAATTTAACCTTCTACAATCTAGCCTATTCTAACTGCCTAAAAATCTAACTATATTCTAACTAGAGTCTAACCCTTTACAAAAGAAAGGCCTCTGCCTTTTATAAAATTTACAATATGAATCGATGGCCAGGATTGACTGCATCCAAGGGCTGCAGTTTGCCTTCCAAAAGCATGGCAGCTTTAACCCATGCCAATTTAGTTCTCAGTTATCCACCCAACCACTATCTCAACTACCGACAACTATTTGGCTTCAATTTGGGTCTATCCGGTAGTTGGACATAACTCATCCACAACTGACCTGTTTCCCACTTTGTTTCAAGATATCTTGTGTGGGACCCACAAGCAACCTTACAATAAACAATTTCTTTTTTTTTTTTAGAAACTGAAATTCTGGAATTGAATCCAGCAGTATATTCTGCTGAAGACGCACATTTGGAGTGCTCCTACGTGTTCTTTGGTCTTTGGTCTCGATGATGGACTTTAACTTGTCGTCCAGCAGCACGCTTCCCAATGTTTGGTTCTGATCTCGTGCTCCTACACCTTCTTCTCCAGCTTCCAACTCCTGGCTTTGATCTTGCATTAAGTCATCACCTTAGCTCCTCCCGATGTCATCAATTTGCAAACAATCAATTTCACCTTTTAATAATCAATTTGAAAAATTAATTAAATTAATTTGACAAATATCAAATTTATTTAACGTTTGGCTTCGTCTCAATGGAGTTCGGGCTTGAGAAGCTCTTTGTGAGATGTATCTTTTAAATGTTTCTCTTCAAACGTGAAATCCGATCCTTCCTCTTGATTCGCTCTCCAACTTAGACGAAATTCAGGCCTTCTACATGTTTTAAACGATTTTGGCTTTCCATTTTAACGTCATCCTGGTGAAATTTCGTGTGATTTTACCTTTAAATCACCTAAGTCTTAGAATTTCGAGTAAATTGGGGTTTTTGAGAGATTTACTTTTTAGGTTATAACCCCCCTTTTGGCAATTTCGGGTTCAACGGGTGAAATGAGAGATGATCTTTAACTTATGTTTTCCTGACTTTTTGGCCCTTGGAGCTGGAATGAGAGATGTTTATGAAATGTCTTTGCCTTCACTTCCGGCCGACTTCGACAATTTCGGCTCATTGGCTTATTTTGTGAGTTTAATGAATTTCGGACTTAGAGCTATTTGCCAACTTTGAGTTCTCATTTTGGCCTTCTAGGCCGATTTTAACTTTTTCCCTCAAATTTCGGCTTGAAACATTATTTTGCACGACTTTTACATGTCTTTTATCTTTTCGACCAAAATGTTTATATCGCGATTTGAAGGTTTTGTGCCATTTTCTGCTAAATGAGGTTATTCGCGAATTTGAAGCCTTCACGATTTTCGGCTTCGATGAAGATTTTGTGTGAATTTGCATTTGAGTCTTTCTTGCCTTTCGACCTACTTAACCGATTTATGAGCTTTGCTTTTTCGGCCTAATAGGCGAAATGGCATGATTTTTGCCTCTACTAGCCAATTTCGGGCTAGAAGGACATTTTGTGCAATTTTTGACTCTTTAGTCATTTGAGATGGTTTGGGAGCTATATCCCTTAAGTTTGTTTTTGGCCCGCCAAGGTGTTTGCGCAAACTTAGACTCTTTGTTTATCTTCTTTATGTTCGACATGTTGGAATGTTTTGGGTGATTTTGCCTAGCTATCCATTTTCGAGATATGAAGTTTGTCGGCCACATGAAACATTTTGTGCGATTTGAAACCTTTTTCGCCTAACATAATGATTTTGTGAAATTCGCAATTTTATCTTTGTCGCCTAATTTTGCCTTCAGATGCCAAACTTTGACCATTTAGACCCTTATGAGAAGTTGGGATTTTTCATAAAATCACATTTTGTTTTTCCTCCATTTTCGGCCTATGAGCAACTATTGCGAGCTTGACGCTTTGTTCTACATTTCGGCTTGAATGTTGATTTTGCAAACTTGTGCTGGTTTTTGGCCAAAGCAAGCGAATGACGCGATTTATATTTCCTTGCGATTTCATTACTTGCCTTCCAAATTCGGGCTATGATGATATCGCGTGAGTTTTTCCCTTTGAGTTTTTCGGCTCAAAAGACAACTTTACAAGCCCTTTTTGTTCTCGGGCCTTATGGACATTTTCTGAGATTTTTCGCGTATTTTTTGGCCCACAAAACTCTTTTGCAAACTTTATCCCCCAATTCGGCCTGGGAGACCAATTTTCCAATTTTTCTCTAAATTTCGGGTTAAATGGTGAGTTTGCGAGAATGCTCATCTTGACACTTTTGGCCTACAGGGGTTTCGTGCGACATTAGTCTTTGAGTCTTCTATCTTTTCATTTGTCTTCCCTAAACTCGGCCAAGCAAGGGCCTATGCACGATTTAGGTTTTGAACACCCTTTTTCCTCTTGCATCTCGAATTAATGACGCCTGAAGGAGTCGGGGAGGTGGATATTTTCGTTAGACTTGGAGACAACTTTCTGAACTTCTTACAAAATACAAACTAGCCGAACTTTGCATGCACCCCATTTCTTACAAATTCGGGACGTTTAATCACCTAAAATCTGGCCTGAAACCACATTTTTCTCTCATTCATCGAGCAGACTTAGACCAAAACTGGGGGTCCCTGTTTGAGGAAAATGGGGGGTATGTGCGAGCACAACAGACATCTTAGCTTGAAATAATATGATTGGATAAGTGATGACTGGGCACAACCTCAACTTGCTCTTGTAACTCATCACAAGTTGTAATTGTAAATGAACGAGGCATATCTCCTGATACTCAACATGTCCAAGCTCTTGATGTGATGATGACTTTGCTCATGTTTATCTTCTAACTTTGATTAATTCTTCTGAAACTATCTCTTGTCTTGATTACTTCCGTCCTAGAGCTTTTGTCTGTCTATATGGGCAATGATTCTTGGATTTCTGGAGGAAATTCAAGATAGTGAAAATTCTTCTCTTGAGTACTTGATGAGGGTCAACCATGCTCCTGCCATGCTCTACCTATGAGAGTTGTTAATGTTAGTCCCATGATATAATGCCAATGTTTGTAAGTAGAATCAATCACCTAGACTAAGAATTTATGCCTTAAAATGACAATTCATCAAAATCTTTCATTATCCTCTTAAATCCTAGGCACCTAGATCACTACTCTAGTTCGTAAATTTGATCCTTAATGGAATATGACCATATAAGCTAATAAACTATGCCTTTCAAATTCTCAAAGATGATCAAAATGTGTCAAATTAAAGTATTTCAAACAAAATCGTCATGTAGACGATGAATAAGAAGCTGGATCAGTCTCATAATGAGGTCTGATATCGTATAAAGATGATGAAATAAACCTCATTTTAGACTTGTAAACACTTCAAAAATACACTGATTATATTAATTTGATTGTTCACTTGAACCAGATTGCCTCCTTTTGAATGGATATGCTTGTCCAATCAATTGTTGGTGTTGTCTGATATAAATTTGATGATCTTTCCCAGCGTTTGCTTGATTCAATACATTGAATACCCTTGGATCAATCTTAAGCCGAAATCGCATTCCCTTAAGAGGTGAATTCGCTGAAGTTCTCAATCGATGATTATGACCATGTCTGATCAGAGTTAAGATTTGTTAAGCTTGTTGTAGAAGATGATTGATTTGCTATAACAATTTCGCCTCACAAAATATCCCTGCTGTAATCTCAATCAAAGTCGAACTTATTCAAGGACAGGGTTCGCAATAACTTCATAATCAGGATCACTCTTCACTGTGTGAGAATTCGGTATTGTAAAGTGGAGAATTTGACCTTAGCAATTTGCAACATAGAGAGGAGATATTACTAAGTCAATTTTCACTCAAAACCTTTACATTCAAAAGAGGGAATAAATCCACTAGATCGAAATCCTAAATGAGATAAGGACTAAATACTAAATGGATTGAATTGATTTGGGTTTTCTTCCTTTGTAAATTGAATTGTAAAAATAGTGTAAAATATTGAGATTTGAAGGAAAATATGCGGAAACAATGAGCTACAGATTCGGGATTCAGTCGTGCACCTAGATTTGAGAAGTATGAGATGATTCGGAGCTGCTCCATGAAATCAGGCAAAAGTTGCAGGGACCATGTGTCCAAACAGGGGCGCCCTCCTATCGGTCCTCCGAACTTTCTGCTCGTCGAAAAGGGTTTTTCCGTCTCTACGAATAAAGCTTAATTCCAAAAGTACAGTTGCGCCCTTGCTTCCTGCACACAAAAAGAAAGGGAAATGTGTTGGGAATAGGGGCTTGCCTTTGGTCAAGCCCCGGTTTGGAATCAACCTTGAATGAAATGTTGCAAATACTAAAGTAAATAATGGAAAGGTATACCTTAGATCTGCAATGACTGATAATGATGCTTTGCTTCTTGAACGTAATCACATATATTGTATGAAATGGCATGAACATGGCGAAACCCTAACACACACACATGCTTGCAAATGAATGATGTAACATTGCTCCAATGGATAGATGAAGAATCTCCACCGTATTGCCTTATGCCTGTATATCCAAATGAGAGGAGAAAACCTCCTTATATACTTGCCTGTCGTCAAACATATTAATTTTCCAACATAGGCCGACATGGGGAAGTAATTTCCCACTCAAATTTGAGATAGGGCCAAGGGTCCAAATTAGGGCCCAATTGAGGAGGACCAAGGCGCCACGCCCGGGTCCTACCCCAATTTAGGGCAAGGACAAGGGATCCCAGCAAGGTAAAGTATGAAAGTGTGATGTTTGGTGCATGGGAGAGACATAACTAGGTCCAAATCAAGCGTAGGGATGAGAACGCTAAAGTGAGGGCCCCAAATGCGGTCAAAATTGGAAAGGGTGCAATTTTAGGACGCTACAGGTATGACCAGCAGTGGTAAATTTGAATCGCTGAGTCTAGGATAGACTTCGCTGTATTGGATAATCAATTCGCCTCACACCATAGGCCTGCCATAACTCCAATCAAGGTCGCACTCAGTCATTTACCAAGTTTTTTGTGCAACAAAATCGCTCTGAATTGTCTTCACCTTTGTGAGGATGGAGATCGTTGTCTTCAAACAATTACAACCTTGAAACAAATCGGATTAGAAACGTAGTCCTCCAGGCATACTTGCAATATCGATTCATTGTTTGATCAAATGAAATGATCAAACAATCTTTATAGATGCCTAGAGAAGGATCGCACTCTTCCATATAACCGCCTTGCCACCCATATTGAATGCTTTGCAATTAATTCATTAGGCCAAGAAACCTACATTAAATGCCTTGCGATTAACTCCTATGGCCAACTTTGGATCAAATTTAAAATGAAAATACCCAACTGCATCGTAGAAGGGGTTCAATTAAAGAGGTGCACCTCACATGTGTCTCCCTCATTGACTGGAACATATTTAGTTTACATCGTGGAAGGCAAATGCCTTGGGTGCACTTCATTTTGGCTTAAGCCAATCTCAAATCTTTACATCGCACCTTGCACTTGCCCAAAGGTGATTCCATTTCCTTCACTGTGTCTACTAAATGAATTGCTCCATGTTTTAAATTCACGACGGCATCATCTCAAAATTAAAATTCATTAAATAATTTATCATAAGGCAAAGTTAGCCCAAGATGTGCTTTGCTTTTTTACCAGGAGAGGTCTAGAACTTCAAGTTGTTTATGTCCTTGGTCAAAGGACGAGATGGTATGCTTGGGTGATGGCATCCCTAGCCTAAGGACGAAACGTCCTTGGCTTAGGGACAAAATGTCCCTAGGTTAGGAAGGCAGTGTATACAACAGCATAGACGTCCTTAGCCAAGGGACGAAATGTCTCTTGAATTCCATGCCTTAACCAAAATTCCTCATATGACATCAAAGGTTGTTCGTGCTCAATCATTGCAAGTATAAGCTTTATTTCACACTAATTTGTTCTAAAGGAAGTCCCTCATTCTTAAGGCGCGCTTTTAGCTGGGTAATGAAAATGGTACAAGGCTTAGTTGGTGCTTTAGAATGGTCAAAGAATATCTCAATTTGTGCCTTAGAAGCAAAGGAGAAGCCAAAGCTTATGTTAGTGCATTTGAATAATGCCTTAAAAACTTTTGATCTTCATTCTAAAGTTTGTGGGGCCCAAACATGCCACGTGGTAGAGAGGGGAAGTTGAAGGGAAATAAAGGTGATGAGTTGGAATGGTGCGGTGA
Organism: Cryptomeria japonica; assembly: GCF_030272615.1. NCBI lineage: Eukaryota > Viridiplantae > Streptophyta > Pinopsida > Cupressales > Cupressaceae > Cryptomeria > Cryptomeria japonica. The sequence goes on along the minus strand of NC_081407.1, from coordinate 92,711,250 downwards.
ATGGGAGGGAATAGGATGTGGTAAATGGGAGATGGTGCGGGGGTAATTGAAGGGAGATACTAGTAGGATGAGAGCTGCAGGGGTAATTGAAGGGAGATACGGGTAGGATGAGAGCTGCGGGGGTAGGCTAAGCGCTAAGGTGGGGGGGTAGGAGTTAGGAAAAGGCACTTTTGATGAAGAAGGTGTCAGGTGATTGGAGGTATATGGGATAGGTTAAGGGGGGGGGTTATGAAAAGTATTAAGGGAGGTAAAGGAGTGTGGGTAGTGGATAGGTAGGCTAAAGGGAGGTAGGGTGGTAAAGGATATGAGATGAGGGTTGGAGGGTGTAAGAAATGGTGGGTATGAGAGGTAGTAAGAAAGGTGGGAAGTGGGGTGATGGAAGGTAGGAAGGGTATGGGAACGGAAGTTAGAAAGTGGGAGGTATAAGGAATGAAAAGTAATGATAAAGGAAGATGAAAGATGAAGAAAGATGGAGGGATAACGGATGAAAGATACAGGATGGAAGGAGAAGGATGGGTGGAAGGTTAAGGGTAATGTAATCGAAATGAGGGGAGATGGAAGGGAAGCGATTGGGCTTGGGCACCCACCGACAGTGCTGGGAGAGGCAGGCCAGAAGCTTGGCTGGGCAGAGGAAGTGTTGTGCTTGACTTCATCCTAAAGAGAGATAACCATGTCTTGATTACATATTAGCCACCTGAGATACCATACTTCTTCCAATGAAAGGCTAATGGCTAAAAGGCTCAACAACTATCCTAGAAAGCAGAAAAAAGTAGGGGTCCACATTTGCAATGGGCTGATGTGTGAAAATGTCACAACACAACCCAACTTAAGTATATGTTGAAAGTTGAAGCAAGAGGCTGATATAGTGCTGGTATAACTTTGTACTACTGTCACACTGTCAAAATCAGAACTGATGCATACTGAAAATACTCTATAATCACCTTCAGATGTTGAAACAACAACCCAATGTGAAAGCAACCAAGCTAACCACTGAAAAATTGGAAATGCATCCCAAACACATGAAACTAATTGATATCAGACTAATTACAGATCTGAAACATGGATCATTGTTGCTGGTACAGCCCACTAAACCTCAAAAATCCTCCTAGAACATTTTAAAATTTCAACAAAATTGCATCAGCAACATTTAGCAATCAAAACTTCCTCAAAATACATCAAATATTTCCATATTACTAAACATATGAAGAGAACTCATCTTGAAACACAAATATGATCTCAGGGTTAAATCACCATATCCAACAACGAGGTTTTTTGTCAGTAAAAACGGTGTTCCAAGAGGGTTTTGTTGTGATGTTTTCACACATCACCCTATCGCAAATGGGGACCCCCACTTTTCTTCACTTTCTATGTTAGTTGTCCTAGTTTGGTCAAACATTCAAGGAAGGGTATGTGTCCTATATTTTGTAATTTTATCATTGGTCAAAGCATTAAATGCTTTGCAATGGGTGTAACAAACCCTAATTAGGGTTTATATTTTTCGATCTTGGCCATTGATTGTGAATCAATCTGAGCCACTCATTGTAAAGAGCTATCTATATAAGGCTCAATTTTTTCATTTGTAAGGGTTAATAGTGAATAGCTAACAAATAATAGTTGGTAGATCAAGATCATCAGATTTAATTTTATAGATTCAAATTGTTCAGCAAATCAATAATAGTAAGACATTTGTTCCCATTCAAACTATAACCATTAACAGCCAATCTCACAGGTAACTGTTTATAATAAAAATATAACAACTCTGAAATATGAAATGCAACACTATGCAGAGAGATTGCTCAGACCTACTGAAAATACCAATACAGTAATTCGCGGATCTAAATAATAGCATTCCCAGGTTTATCGTTCCAATATAAAATATAGCCTTTAATACTAGTACAGTAATTCGCAGATATAGATAATAGCATTCCCAGGCTTAATCATTCCAATATAAAATATAGCCTTCAGTTCACAGCTAATTTCCCTTATGGTTCTCAGCCTTCAAGTAAAATGCAAATCAAGGACTGATGCAAATCATGATCTCAGAAAATAGCTACTTACAAGCCCTCGATTTATACAATCTGATGTGGCCCATTAATTCTCCTCCACAGTCGATGATTACCAAAAGATAATGGATCGATTAAGACTGTGCACCTTGGGAGTGGCGCACTAAGCAGCAACTCCTTGCGATCCTTCTCTATACAACCAACGCCTTACACAGCATCTTCCCTTATTAGCCGGTCAGGACAATAGTTCTCAAGAAACGTGGCCAGATGCCTGTTGTTGCAGCCTACAGGCCTCAGCAGATATTAACCTCATTCCTGTGCTTAGAATGGAAGAAAAGGGCAATATAAGTCCTGGAAAATGAGTAGGTAGGGGTATCCTCCCACCTACAATGATCACTGAGATTTTCACCCCAGTAACACCAGCATTCATTTAATTCAGATAATATTAACAGCTTTGATGCCTTTGAGTTTCTTCGACCTCCTATTAATACCTTGCATAACTAGGTCAGCTACAAAGTGGAAAACTGCCTTAGGGGCGATTGGGTCAGGTTGGCCAAAAAAACTCACATATAATTTATTTAATAAGTTCAGGTCAGCCCAAGTTGTTAGCCGCCTCCACGTTGGCCCAGGATTATTTAATATTCTCATTTCTTAATAATTTTACTTTATTATTTATTGAATGATTTATTTATTTATTATTTTGGGCTGGCTGACCACAAATTGGGAACATTACACCAGAATCCTGAACCCATATCTATTCACATACCTGTACCAGCAATTTAATTTGCAATTATGATAACTCAAAACTACTACTTCACTCTTACACTCAACTCTACAAGCATTCTACAACTCTAGATGGTTTTGGATAAGCTGGACGGGCACATTAAAGCTTCTAAATTATCATGCAAATGACACTGAAAACCCACAATATCTTTCAATCTCAACTCTCCGAAGGTAGAAAGCAATAGGCTCTTAACTGAGCAGTTGCATTCTTCATTTGTTCTCTTCACAAAGATTTGGCAGTATTAAGGTCAAATCTGAGGTCATTCTGGGCAGATTATGCAGGCAGATGATAAACCTCTTCTACAATTCTGGAAGGGTTCCCAAGGATCTCGACCATCCTCAGGGCCTCCTTATCTTCAATCCATCCCTGATGATTCCTCGCACAATCCAAACATAACGTTTTGTTTCGCTTTTATCATTTGGAGTATAAACAAGAAAATGTTTTGAGTATATGCATCATTGGTCATATAAACTGTGAAGAAAATGATACAACTGTAACAAACTTAATTGCATAAAAAATGAATGAACCAATTCAAATCATTTATTGTGGGCCTTCACTTAGGATTTCAGCCCATTTAATTACAAGGTTGAGCAATTTGTTGAGTTACTCACTTCCTTCCAAATTTATTTTGTGACTTCGCTTTACACTGCTTCTTTTCATGTGTTTTTGTGCCATTGTGTATTAAATTTTAATATCTAGGCTTTAATTTATTCTTAAGCAGTACCCATCTTGCCAAGCCATAGCCAAAAGAAGAAGCATGCCACTTGCTATAAATTTTCAGCTAACAGCATGAATATGCCAAGAGTGCCTGCTAGTAAAGGTAAGTTATTGTCTGAAGAGATATCTTTTACAGAAGACAGTTCTATCAGGTTATTTGAAATGAAATATTAAAATAAGGGATGGTTGTTGTCTCTCATCTGCTTCTATTTAAGGTTATGAATATCCCATCTTACTCCCTATACAACTGAATTTATTTAAATAGAACCTCTATAGAAACAACAACCAAATGGATCCAAAATCTGCAAGCAAGCATTACTACATTTACACATGAAATATTCAGTGACAACTAATTAATAAGACAACAAACTTGCTGCAACAGATTGATGGAAAAACATACGTGTCAAGGCCCAATACTTCATAGTGACGTGCCAAGACGTAATTTCCACAAGCTTGCTTCCCTGCTTTCCATTCATTTGCTTTTCTGTCCTGGTAGGACTTATCTGTATTCCAATACCAGTCATTTCGTTGAAAATTTTGTTGCTGGTACGCATCAGAGGGATTCTCATGCCATTGTTCATAGCTTCTCCTGTACTTATTTCTCTCTCTATTGAACACACCTTGCATTCGCCTTATTCGCTCCTGCACATCACAAAATCCAAAGTTGACAACCATATTATAAAAAGAAAATTTTAAATTACAAATAAATTATGATCAAAAACAATGCTGGCAAATGTATGCCTGGTTGTTCACGAAGGATGCCAATGGTTGTTTACTGCAAATAGAGAATAAATTTTAATAAAGATTGTATATTAGCTACATGAAATTATCTCCAAATATCATTTACAGCACCCATATTATTTCTAAATAGCATTTCCAACGTTCATTACAACACTAAATATACTATTTTCAAATTTTTGGGCAAAAAGATTTTGAAGGAAGAACTGCACAGTTGTCAAAGGAATAATCCATAGTTAATGATCATGTAGTTTAGTGGAACAGAAGATGCAGTAAGAATACAAGCCTTGCAATCCCTGTCAGCATGCCCTTTAAGTTGGTGAATGTTTAAAGAGCCCTGTTAGACACAAAGGGTTATTCTGTAACAAACTTAAACTAAATAGTGAAAATGTTAATATTAGAGCACCACTTTAGAAGTTAACTGCAACTTGCAAGTTCACAAGAAAAAATAATATGTAGTTACTAATGTTTGATTCTGACCTGAAGGATGGAAACATAATTCAAGCAGCATCCATCTGAAATGACCTTCTGGAGATACCACACAAACTGCCATGAGAACCCAAACCTATAAACAGTGGTTGTGCCTAACCATCCATCTTTGATTAAACTCAAACCTATGTGATGGAATGAAATTGCAAAGCCAAAAATACCATCTTTTTTTGTGTTTTTTAGCCCTAGTCTTCTGGAACTACTTGACCCTGTCTGTGGTTGACACCAGCCATCAATTTATTTTGAGCGGTGTAATTTGGGGAGCACATTTTTGGGGCCATTGTATCTGCAGGATCTAGGAGACACCCCGTTAATGTCTCCCACATTGCCAGGGGACAGCATCCACTGTTGTTTGAGACTATCTCTTAAAAAAGGAGACTAGAGAGACTTCCTGAATCCCCTGTCCAGGAGAGACCCATTCCTCATATTGTCAACACATCAGTTTACAAAATTCTAGATAAAGTTCCTGTATATATGGAATCCAATTCAATTCCATCATTTCACATACAGGATATGATCGTTTTACTTACTGTGCATAACTTCAAAAAGTAAACAGGAAATAACTGATAAAAGCTACCTAAAGAGAATAAATTCAACAGTGTCTTATTAGCATTCAACTAGCATCAAGCATGTCTCAATGCTGGATAAATTTTCTGTGTATTTGGAATTCAATCCAATTCTCATTATTTTATTTGTATGCAAAAATATATGGGATACATGCATTTTACTTCATGTGGATAAAATCAAAAAGTATAAGGAAACACCTGATAACTTCACATAAAAAAAGACAATTTCTGCACTTATGGATCACCTAAGAAACTTGTTAGCATTCAGCTAGCAATAAGCATGAAAACTGAAAATTTTACACTTTTTCTTTTCCCAGATAAAGGATGATTAAGAGTATTTAGTATTACGATCTTCAATTGCAAATCTAGAGGAAAGGAAAAAGATTCCAACAATTTTCAAACCAAAAAGTAAATCCCATAATTTCCCAATTGAAATTACATGACTACTAGCCTTTTATTCAAGGCCATTATGGTTTTGCATGCATGCTTAGCAATATAATTAAGACTATTATTAATGGTTTCTTAGAAAATGCTTCATAAATCCTGCAGTGTTACAACAGGCGCTTAGAAATGTTTGATGTCTAATCCTACAATATTCAATTGTGCTTAGAGATGTTGATGTCTATCCAATCGAAAGTATTTTTCTCAACACTGCATTGATGGTGATCACTAAGTCACCCTCTATTTGAATATCAGTTATATTTTGTTTGCACACATTTTCAGCCCTTTCATTGTTTATTTCTGGCAATAGTTTTTTGGAGGCTACACTGATTAAATTGCCATGCTCATCACAAATTATGCAGCCAGCACTAGATGCCCCCAGTTTGCCTCAGGAGGCTCCATCAAACTTTTGTTTTAATATACCTCTTGGTGGTGGAAAGAGAAACCACTTGATTTTTTTTCTTTAAATCTTCTCCTTACCGTTGAATCTGTGATAAGTTTCCAATTCTTGAAACTTCTTCCTTCCCATTTTGTAATGGATTGTGTGCTTTGGAGACTCCCTTTTACTCTAGACAGCACTACTTCGCTGATCCCAACTTCTAACATTTTTATTACTTCATCAACTCCCAACTGTTTTGCATTATAAATTCTTCAGTTCCTTTCCTTCCATATGTGCCATATCATTATCAATGGGAAAATCATCCATAGGCTTTGCAAAAAATATTTATTCCTACTTCTGGGCCAGCAATTAAATAAATCGAGCAGCCAATTTAGTTGTTACAGATTCAACACCAGCATCTTTTTGCAAAGGTGTTAGGCCGTAATTAGGAATAAAACTTTTAAGTTATTGTTATGTCATTTTGTTATGTTTTGGAGTCGGCCGTGTGGGTTCCCGTGTCAGTTATGACAATTGGTACCTCGGCCAACCACCAGATAGTATATATTGCCATGTAAGGGAACCCCGGCAATAATGTTGATGTACTGAACATTTTGGAATGCAATAGAAGAAAATCTTTTTGCCATATTGTTGTGATCATTACTTACATTAATGTTCTGAGTACAATCGTAGATGCTGGTTATATGTCTGTGCTTACTCTGCTCATTCTAGAACCTTAAGTAACTCACGGTAGGGAACAAACATTTTGGCGCCATTGCTGATTCGAATCCCGGAGATCAATATGGCGGCAGGCGATAACCACTAATGGGCCGACCATTTCAACAGCAATTAATAGTCACTGAAGGTGATACACACAACGAGCCCACGTACGCAAAAGCCAGAGAGGATCAACTGACAGGGGATTTGGTAGAACTGTGGGACGTTTCTGTCACCCAGTACGTGTAGAGGGAAGCTCGGGAGAGAGCGATCTCTGAAGGCACGGTATGTGAGGAACTCACAGAAAATTTTGTCGTGTTTGATCTTTTGGGGAGCCTTCCTAGACTGTTGGCACGGAACCTCATTGAATGGCAAGAGCAGAGAGAAGAAACCAATCAGGAACGTCGTCGGCAATAAATCCTGTAGCAGTACGAAGAAAGGAGCTGCAGGGAAGAAGAAGAGAGGGATACGAACAGAAGTCGTACCCCCCCACAATTAATGCCCCTACATCCCAACAAGGACAGACGGCGTACTGGTACCAACGAAGAAGCAGGTGAGGGGTCTATACGGAGATCCCTACGGATCAGAGAACAAAACGAGGCGTCGGCTGCAAGAGATTGCCGAAGGGCGGGAGAGTCTGGAAAGGCAAAGCAAGAGTCGGAGTGTGAGTCGGAGCCGTAGTTAGGAGAGACAGAAATCGTGTACGTGGAACGAGTTGGTAGGGGTTGCTAAGACCTTGCCACTACCAGACGTAGCGGAGGACGATCTCGCCGACCAGGCCGCTCACTCGACATCGAGTGAAGAGTTCGGAACTCAGTCTAAGAGCAATCCATCAGGGCACTCCGACCGCGACAAAAGGGTTGCACGAGACCTGCAGGGTGAGGTCACCGAACTCTTTGAGAATAACCTGTACCGAATTGGAAATTTGTCACTTGGGGAAGACTTAAAAATAGAAGGGTTAGACCCAGAAACCTCGGGAAGGAGGGAATATAGGAGTGAGGGTGACCAAAGCGCGGAGGACGTGGGTGGAAACATAGAAGGCTCGTGGACGGAGCAATACGGTTCGATCTGGTCAAACGGGTACGGTACCTTCCAAGCATATAATAACTTCCAAGCGCTACATAAAACCCTTCAGACGAAGACAATGGCACACACCCCAAAGAAACAAAAGCTTCCAAAGTTCATGGGAGACGGGTCGGAGGACCTGATACGACATTGCAAGATGTGTGTTACCACCTGGGAGGCAAACGGCCAAGACGACCAGGATTACTAGTTGAAGGCATTTCCGGCCACCCTTCAAGGGATAGCAATTGACTGGTACACGGACCTTGATTCCCAGCATAAAACATCATGGAACAATTTGAAGAAGGCCTTCTAGGAGGAATTCAAACTCATACGTGACGACAATGAAATGGTGGCGGAGATTTACAATACCAAGCAGGGAAAAAGTGAAAGTGTCCGGGCTTACAACCGAAGGCTAAAGGAACTACTGAACAAAATGGAGAACCAATCGGCTGATGGGTTGAAGAAGAGATGGTTTGTCGAAGAGCTGGTATCGTCCCTCAGACGGAAGATGAAGGCGGTCCCTCTATCGTCATATGACGAAGCATACAACCGAGCGATGGATATTGAAAGTGAGAGCAAAACATCGAAGGGGAAACAAAGGGCAAGTGACGATGAAAATACGGACGGAAGTAGTGACGGTGAGTCCAAAACTGTACAAGCTCTTCAGAAGGACATGTTGCGAATGATGAAGAAGTTGAAGGCTGATAAAGAAAGTGGCAGACGGCAAGGAACTTTGGTGCACCGCCTGTAAGGCAAAAGGGCATACGAAGGGGACATGTTCAAAGAAAGCTTTTTGTGACATCTGTCAGGTACTGGGCCATTCCACCAGGGAATGCCCGTACAATTTAAAAACACGGAGCACACAAGTGCTCTACACTCAAGGCGAGCAAGCTACCCCACCAATCACACCACATAAACAATCAGCAAACTCGAAGTCTTCACCAAGAGGATACCGCAATAATCGGCCCGGGAACAACTGTTCCAATAATAACACGGCAAGAAGTAAAATCCAGTACGATGCAAAAGGGCGGCCCATGATCCAATGTCGAAAATGTAATGAGTGGGGCCACTTTGCTCGAGAATGCTAGAATGGGAACAATGGTGGAGGTTTGTTGTGCAAATGGTGTGGTCCTGGAAACCATGAGGACACTGACTGCCCCAAACAGAAGGGAGTAAACATGTTGGACGTAAAGGAGCCAGACAAGGAGGTACTGGCAATCACAAGATTGCAAAGTAAGAAGGCGGTATACCCCGATCCCCATACAGAGAAGGAGAGACTCCGGGAAGCAAAAGCTAATGTGGAACAGGTGATGGCGGAAGAGCACAGGGTCTCACACAATACTGCCAGTACCCCACCCCAGTCAGAGTTCGAAAAAACCATCATTAAACAGATGTTGCAAACCACCATACCCGTACACCTGTCTAACCTTCTGCAAACAATGCCACAATTGAAGATGGCTATTACAAACATCGTCAGTGACAACACTGCCAACCAGGAACACCGTCAGATGGCAGCAAAACCATCTGGCACAAACCCCATGGCTGCAACGAAACTACCTGGTACGTCTACTACAGATCCCATGTTGCTCACCGTAAGCATTGGTCGGAAGCCAGTCGTGGTCGAGATGGAGATAATGGGACAGAAGTTGACGAACACCATTGTTGATGGCGGCTCCGCAGTGAATGTGTTACCGGAGGAGACATGGAGGGGTCTGGGCAAGCCAACTCTCTGGCCACCAACATTTCACCTTGTCAGTGCCGACCAGCATGGAATCAAGCCCCTGGGGACACTCATGGCACAAAAAGTTGTGGTCGATACCCAACACTTTTTTCTTGACTTTGTGGTCATACCGTTGGAGAAGGCGGCCTATGACACCCTTCTACGAAGGGGTTGGCTGATTATGGCAAAGGCGAACCACAACTAGAAGAAAAACACACTCTCCATCGAGAGTGAAGGCCGGAAGTACATGATAGACTTGAGAAATCAAGCCATGAGCGAGGAATTGGCATCCTCCGATTCAGACTCAGACGACTCGCATAATTGGGAATGGGGCTCACAAAACGGCCGGGAAAGGATGGAACCTGATGACGAGGGTGTTTTGGAACTGGAGGGATGCTCAGAGGATGAAACAAGTTCCCTCACCAGACTCTTCCATTGGCAAAAGGATGACTATGAAGTATTTCACCCCAATTGCCACATGTTGCAAATCTGCGAGGTTGGGGAATCAAGTGCAAGTACAGAAGATGCAACTTTTCCTCCAAAGTACGGGGAGTACCATGAAGGGGTAGCACGAGTGGATGATACACCCGCACATCGGTTTGAACGGGGCAAAGTCATCAAGTACGAGGAGTCCAATGTGAAAAAGGTGAATTTGGGAAATGATGCCAATCCGAAGGTAATTCTGGTCGGGGACGATTGGAACCCCGTGCTGAAAGCGGCGGCATTTAAAATCTTCCTGGAGTACAATGATGTGTTCGCGTGGACGTACAAGGACTTGAAAGGGATACCCTCGGAACTGTGCGTACATAGAATACCCCTTGTACCGGGTGCCCAACCCATACAAAGGAGATTGTACGAAATGAATAAGAACTATGCAGCAAAGGTAAATGAGGAAATTGAAAAGATGTTGGAGGCCGGAATAATCTTTAAGGTAGAAACCAGTGAATGGGTGTCGCTAATTGGCATCTCGCTAAAGAAGAAGGCAAATCAGATCAGGATATGTGTGGACTTCCGATGCTTGAATGATGTGACTATCAAAGATCTGTTCCCAATTCCGTTCACTGACAGCATTTTGGAGGTAGCAGGCCACGAGATTTACTCATTCTTGGACGGATTTTCTGGATACAACCAAATCAGCATTGCTGACGAACATAAACTGAAAACAACATTCATCGTGGAGGATGGAGTATATGCATATAATCGCATGTCGTTCGAACTGTGTAACACTTTGGCCACCTTCCAGCGGATTATATTGCACATCTTTGATGGGATGTTGGTCGGAAGTTTCAAGGCATTTCTGGATGATTGGTCTATTTACAGCAAGCAAGAAACTCATTTGAATGCGCTCGAGGATTGCATGGAGAGGTGTAGGTAGGCCTAGTTGGCTCTGAATCCCAAGAAGTGTCGGTTCATGGTACCGCAAGGTAAGCTGCTGGGGCACATTGTGTGCAAGGAAGGGCCGAAGACAGACCCCGACAAGGTATCATGCCCTCTGGATAAGTTGATGAGAAAAGGTGAACCATTTGCATGGGGAGCAGAATAGGAGGAAGCATTCAAGGAATTGAAATCCCGATTGGTGAGTGCACCAATCCTGGCCTATCCAGATTGGGACAAGGAGTTCCATGTCCACGTGGACGCCTCCAACTTTGCCATCGGTGGCACCGTGGCACAAGTAGGCATGCAGGGGCTGGACCACCCTATTTTTTTCGCTAGTCTTCTGCTCTCTAAGGCCGAATGAAACTATAGTACGACAGAGAGGGAGGCACTAGGGATGGTGTACGCAGTGCAGAAGTTCTGCCACTACCTCTTGGCGACACCATTCACCTTCTATGTAGACCATCAAGCCTTGATGTACCTGGTGAACAAACCGATCATCCAAGGACAAGTGAGTCGATGGTTGCTATTGCTCCAAGAATTCACCTTTACAATCATCGTATGCCGTGGGAAGAGTCTTGTCATAGCAAACCAACTGTCAAGAATCAAATCCAAAGAGCTAGGGGAGGGAGTGAATGAGGATTTTCCCGATGCTCACCTGTTCCAAATAACCGTACTACCTCCTTGGTATGAGAGCATTGGCGAGTAACTATCTACGTCTACATTTCCACGGGACATGACACCAAAGGAACGACGTAAGTTGGCACTTAAAAGTAAAACATTTCAACTAATTAATGGCCTACTATATAGGATGGGACCAGACCGAATCCTGCAAAGATGAGCGATGCAGGAAGAAATTCCAAGTGTATTGAAGGAAGCTCACGACGGATTGGTCGGAGACCACATGGGGCCTGATGCTACTGCAAGTAAGGTTTTGTTGGCGGGACTGTGGTGGCCGACCTTGCACACTGATGCGCGCGAATGGGTGGTTGGATGTGACACATGCCAGCGTACGGGGAAGCCTCTTAAATGGGACTTCATGCCCCCGTTTCCCTCCCAGCTGCAAGAACTGTTTGAAAGATGGGAATTGGATTTCGTAGGACCTCTCAAGGTGAGCAATATGCATAGATGTTGGTATATTGTGGTAGCCATGGAGTACTTGACAAAGTGGGTCGAGGCTCGCGCTCTGCTAGACAACACTGCCATAAGTACGGCGAGGTTCTTGTACGAACAAATTGTAACCAGGTTCGGGATCCCAATTCAGATTACAAGTGCTAGGGGGGTCCACTTTGTTAACCAAGTCATCTAGACAATGACAGTCAAGTTTAAAATGTTTCACAATCTTTCAAGCCCCTACTACCTGTTGTGACCATTTCACACATCGCCCCATTAAAATGGGGACCCCCTCTTTTTGCTCGTTTTGCCTGTCCTTCTCTCTGCTTTTAGGGTTTTGGGTTAGTGAGTCAGTCGTCTGGACTAGGCTTAAGCCTTAGGGTTTCCATTTTGATGTCTTCAAGCTGGTGTCCAGTCCAATTTTGAATGATTATTGAGCATCCTCGCATGTGTTGCAATTTTGAAATAGGGTGAATCTACCAGGATGTCAAGAGGGTCTGTCCAGGTTCAGTTGGAATTTTGAAAGCAAGTTCAAATTTTGCCTAAGTGTTGATGATGGAATTATGAAATTTTGTCCGAGTGAATTTTTGACCAAATTTTGGAAATTTTGATAATTTATCCCGGGCATTGGAAATGGCCTAATTTTGCCTTGTAAAGTGACTGAAGTCCTAAATCTTGATATTTTGGCTTGTAAAAGCAGAATCGCTCCTGTCCCTCAGCCAGGGACCAGGGCGAAAATGATATTTTATGCATCTTGGTTATTAATTTGTTTCATTTGTCTTGTGCAGGGTCGCTAGGAAATGCAATTGAACACGAATTGAAAGATTTGGAAGATTTTTGAGACTCAAAATGGAAAATTTTTAAAGTTTAAGGTCAAATCGCTCCTGTCCCTCAGCCAGGGACCAGGGCGAAATGACTTACTTAGACCATTTTTGACCTCATTTTGATCAAACTGAAGCATCAGGGACGCAATAAGAGATGAAATCAACATGATGGAGCGCCAGGATTTAGTCGTTTTGCAATAAAAGTTGAACATTTGCCCAAAAGGACAAAAATCGCTCCTGTCCCTCACTGAAGGACCGGAGCTTGTTTCTCAAAATTTCACTGTCCTTGCAGGATCAAGACGATTTTTTGGATTGGAAGATATAAAGGAGGGCATGTTCTATCTATTGAATATAATTTGAAGAAATTTGCAAACAAGGAAATGTGCAGAATGACAAAATCGCTCCTGTCCCTCACTGAAGGACCAGAGCTTGAAATCCGAGATTGCTTTGTCCTTGCAAGATTTTAATGATTTCGCGATTTGAGGAGAACAAAGAAAGTGTGTTTTATCAATTGAATATAATTTGATTGCGCCACCAAGGAGAAAATCGATCCAAATTGGTCAAATCGCTCCTGTCCCTCTGCCAGGGACCAGGGCGAATTTAAAAGGTAGCTCCTGTCCCTCTCCAAGGGACTAGAGCGATTTCCTTAAAGGACAAGTTTGTGGCGAAAGTGAAGAAAGTTTTAAGTTTGAGGCAAGCAAAGGAAAGCATAACGAATCTATTCAAGATAATTTTTGAAGATTGCAAGACGCCAAGTAAGCCCATATTTGCCTAGGCGCTCCTGTCCCTCTCCAAGGGACCAGAGCGATTTCCTCCTAAGACAAATTTCCCACCAAGTTGAAGCGAGTTTCATGTCAAAGATGAGTGAAGGGGAGCATAATGAATCCGTTGAAGACAAATTTGAAAGTTGGCAAAACACGAATGAGCTTGCAAATGAAAGTTCGCTCCTGTCCTTCAGTCAAGGACCAGGGCGAAATCAAGGCTATCTAATATTCCCCTCCGAGTTTAAACCACTCCAAGCCAAGGTACAAGGTGGCAATGATATTGGAAATGTTTCGAAGAAGAATGAAGTTGCAAAGACCGCAAAAAGTGATGGAAATAGCCAAAGCGCTCCTGTCCCTCTCCCAGGGACCAGAGCGAAATATGCAAGTGTGCTTAAATTTTGAATGCCTCTTCCGTTTCAAACGTTCAAGAAGGAATAGGGGACACTATTTTACACTTTGAAGGCAATTGGAAGTTCATACGATCAAATGTTTATGCCAAAGACTAAAGTTCGCTCCTGTCCTTCAGTCAAGGACCAGGGCGATATTCATTAAAACAGTCATTTCCTTCAAAAACCATATCAAGGCGAAGTCATGCAAGGTCCGAAATGTCATTAGAAAGGTGATGAACAAGGAGTTAATGTTAAAAGTTGACAAATTTGAGCCAAAATACAAAGTTCGCTCCTATCCTTCAGTCAAGGACCAGGGCGAAAATCACTTGAATGTCAAGTTTGCTTTGCAAAGGAGTTTAGCATGTGTGAAACAAACAAGGTGATCATTGCCTACCTCACAACTCGATTTGGCAACTTGGAAAACAAGGATCAAGGAGAAAAGCAAAAAATCGCTCCTGTCCTTCAGTCAGGGACTAGGGCGAAAATGGTCTAAAAGGCATCCCTTCCAAAGATGAAATAGGTCACACTCAAAATACATAGCGAGAACCTCATTTTGGACGTAGGGGATGAAGTTTCAAACGTGAAAAATGAAAGACGGAGGACCTAAATGCATAATCGCTCCTGTCCATCTCCCAAGGACCAGAGCAACGAGGTTAATATTCATTTTTCTTCCCATGCCTAGGCGCCAACATCGTTTTCAAATTGCATTAAATGCTAAATTTTGATAAACCTTGATATTTTTAATTAAAATTGGCATTTAATGGGTGCGCACAAGGCATTTAATAATTAATTTTGCCTTTTAAAAATCGAAATAATTAATTACAAAGGCATTTTAATTAATTAATTAATTAAATAAAAAAGAGAGAGCGCTTGGATTTTATTTTCCATATTTTTACAAAGTCGGCCTCCATTTTTATTTAAAATTTATTTATTATTTGCCTATTTTCAAAAGTCGGCCTAGAGGTAATTAAAGAGGTGAGCGCTTATATAAGGAGGGTACTTTGAAGCATTTCAAATCATCATTTAAATCATTCATTTGCATCCGATTTTGGAAGACAAGGAGAAGTGCGAAATTTCCATCCAAGGAAGAGTGCGAACTTTGTTTGTGGTGGAGCGAATTTGCCATCAAGACGTTGAAGACCCCAAAGGTGGTGGAATTAACTAAGGAGGCGCCTTTGCTAGAGGAGGATCACGTTGAATACTTCAAACTTTGTTTTTGCCTAGGCGAATTTCCTTATTTCGCATTCTTTTGTTAGAGTTAGCTCTCAAAGCAAGGTATGGCGAAGTGCTCTTTTGTCTTAATTTTGAATTTTGAAGGTCATAGCCTAAATTTTGAAATTTTGAATTTTGAAATTTTGAAATTTCTAGTAGCTCAATTGTATTTAGGAAATGATAACTCAAAGACTTATCATGAAGTTTCCTAAATTTGATCTTTAATCTAATCTATATTTATACATTGCAAAATCTATTTCTTATTATGAAATGTTGTGTAGGTGTTACGATGGCGACCCCGAAGGCGGGAGCATCCACCAGTCGTCCAGCTCTCATGAAAGAAGATCAAAAGAATGAAGAATTGGAGACCAAGATCGTGTCTAAGTGGAGCAACATTGGAGATACCAACTTGGGAAACTTCAGTACGAAGAAGTTTCGAGAGGTCCCTTATATTGGCAAGCCATCACCTGTCGCCAGGAGGATAATTGAAAGTGGCATCATTAAGGCGACCGGCTTCCCTCCAGCAATCCAGTGCCATGAGTTGATGATCGAGTGTGCTCGCCATTATGATCCCCAGTCAAGATCGATTGTGTCCAAGGAGGGAAACACTTTGGCTTACCTTTCAAAGGAGGCTATAAGTGAGGCTTTCCATCTTCCAGAGCACAGAGATATGATCTACAAAAGCATAGAAGGAGCCAGATCCATGTACGAAGATGATCCAGACACTTGCCTAAGCATCATCAATAAGAACTGGTTACTCAAGAGTCGTCCTCGCCTGAGCAAGATTCCAAACACACCACATAGGATCGATTTCCAGGAGGAGTACAGAGATTTGATAACACTACTCAACCGAGTCACAGGAGCTCCTCAAGCCTTCTATTTTGAGAAGTGGATGTTCTACTTCATCCAAGTGATAGTTCAGGGAAAAGGAACGATTCATTGGGCTAGAATGATTAGCCATTGCTTGGATGTACAATTAAGGAGACTAAAGGCTACCAAGTCTTTCCACATGAGTTCATACATCATATATGCCTTGATCAGGGGCTTTGAGTACGCAGGACTACCTCACAGAGGAGTGATTGGAAGAGGACCCGGCAAGGTCAGAGTTTGTGATTCCTATGTTCACTTGCATCATCCGCCAGGAAGTAACTACAAGATAGTCAATGATACATTCACGATGAACATCACCAGGACATTGCAAGGCGGGATTCACAATAGGCTATCTCAGGATGCACAAGAGCTTGTAAAGAGGTACGGTGCTTGGTTTATCCAATTTCCGAAATTTACATATATTAGAGTGCATGGATGTCCTTCACCTCCATACATGTTGCCGAGATATCCGACAGACAGAATAGTGTTACTTGAGGTAACAAGACAGTTGGCAGCTTATGCAAAGGCATTCAGACACAGACATGGAAATGGAGTTCCTGTGCCTATCATATTAGGGAATTCAGTTGAGGTATGTCCTAATGCTCTAGCCATGGATGATGCGGAGGAGGAGTTAGCTTTATATTCATTTTCATTCTTTGCCTTGAGAGAGAGCTTTGATCCTTATGGGTATATAGAGGAGACAGTCGGTAGAAAATACAAGCATGAATTTCAGATAGAAGACTTTATGATGAATCTCTCAAATGATCTTGAAGTAAAAAGAAAGATGCATTCCAGATTGCCTTTAGACTTCATCAGGAAATGCAAGATTTACAGAGTGGCCGACCAAGCTCAGGACAGTGGCAGACATCTTCAATCATCTTATGATCGAGAAAGCAAATCAGTGAAGCTAGATTGGAATGAACCTGAGATTGTGGATCTAGATGCTTTGATGGCTCCAGTTTTGTCTTGTACTCGCAGATGGGTTGATGTGCAACATCAGAAGTTGAGAGAGCAGGGCATAGCTATGACTTTTACTTTGGAAGAAAGACCAGCAGAAGGTGGAGCAAGTGTAAGTGAAGGTAATCCTAATCCCAGAAACACAAGCGAAGGCAACCTTCGAAGCGTAAGTGAGGGCAATCTCCATCCAAGAGGCTTGAAGAGGAAAGAGAGACCTGAGAAAAGAGAATCTTCCAAGAAGAAGCAAGAGGCGAACCGAGATCGTTCATCTGGCACATCTTCTCGACAAGAAAAGAGGACATTTGAAATGGAAGAGTCTATGGAATCAATGGTACAGAACGATAAACAGGAAGAAGGACAGGCACCTCGAAGGTCACCAAGTGGGTCTCTCCAAGCTAATGAGCTACATGAAGACAAGAACGATAACGAAGTAACATCTCCTCTCAGAGAAGAAGAAACATTACCTAAGGAGATACAGGTTAAAGAAACAAGATCTGCCATCCCAGATTGGTTAAAGGAAAGACTAACAAGGGTGATTGTGATCGAGGACGAAGACAATGTGATTGATTTAGAGAGCCTTGTTGGAAATTCTCAAGAAGTGACAGAGAAGAGGAAGGCTACTAAGATGTCCAAGATGATCAGAGATGAGACAGGATCCAGGAAATTGCAGATAGCTACACCGGCAGTGGACAAGTATGAAGGTCAGATCCTCCCAGAGGAATATGATGTAGAGACATTTGAGCTTGGTCCACTCACAGCCAAACAGACACTAGATGAGGCCACCGATTCATTTGAAGCATTAAAAGACAAGCTTAGGGAAGAAATGGAGAAAAATAGAAAGCTTGAGAGAGAGGCCGGTGCATGGAGAACATACTTCAGCCATCTCAATCAGCGTTTGGGACGTTAGGATCCAGCAATATCTCTTGTGCAGGCACTTCCCCTTCAATCAATTGGTGAGGCAGAGAGAGTCAGGAGTTTGGTCCAGCTTATGAGCTCTTGGATTGACAAATCTCATACAGTTGCTATGGAATTTGCAACAAGGATGATGCAAACTATTCACCGAGCTATCCAAGTTCTTGAGATCATCCACAACTTAATGATAACGGTAGCCACCTTTGCTCATACTAAAGATGTTATCATTCCTGTCCTGCAAGTAATCAGACAAACATCAAGGAAGGTCCTAGTGCAAGAAAAGATAATGGATGGAGGACCTCATAGTTTACTTCAATGGTCAACTTTACTCCAGATGAAGGAAGTTCTCTTTGAGGACATCAGTACTAGATGCAATCATGTTGAGGAGGTTATCCACCCGATCCAGGATAGAGTGTTTGAGGTACTACGTACTATTCTTGGCAGGAGGATCGAAATTGAGACAGATGTGGATTTGCAGGAATTGGAAGAAAGGGTCAAGGTCATCTTTTGCAAAGATGCGAATGTTATCACAGATGAGCAACGGGACCAAATGTTTGCTACCATGCTCCTGATTGAGAAGACCAAAGAACTTGAACCTGAATGGGACGCTGCTCTTCTCAAGGCTTTTGATCAGGTCATCCACTTGGAAGAACGAATGAGGAATCTTCCCGAGATTCCAATTGCTGAGATCGAAGGAATCGTATCTAGATTCATTGCATATGCTAAAAAAGAGCATTGGAAAGGGAATAAGATTCTAGAAGAAAGGTTGTTATAGATGACATGGCACCTTAATTGTCATTGGTCTATGTCTCCTAGATTTTTGTACCAAATTTAATATTTGGCTATGCATGTAATATTGTTCAATAAAAAGGGGGCTATTTGTAATAAACCCTAATTAGGGTTTAGGTGTCATAATCTTGGCCATTGATCTTCTTTTTGATCTGGACCGTTCATTGTAACTGAGGATGCTATTTATACCCTCACTCCTTTTCATTTTGTCAATTATGTATTAGAGAATTAGAGAGAGATTAGAGATTAGCAATTTGACAAGAGCAAGTTACTTTGTAGCAAGATTGAGTTTGAAGAAGGAATTTCAAACAATTGTTGTTTATGATGGCTTTGAGATCAATAAAATATTGAAGTTATGGTGTTTTATTGCAATTCTTGTGGCTATTTCCATGGTTGTTCGTTTTCTTGAATCATTCTCAATCAAGGTAGTATTTTAGTTTGAAGGACAAAGTGTTGGACTTGATCTTTGGTGAGATTCACTTTCCAAACCACTAGCTTCTTGCTGATTGTAGGAACGCCTTGCGTGGTCAACTGGAGAAACTTGAATCACCTAAACCTTCAATCGTCATTGAAACTTTGGATATGTGCCTTTGTGGTAGTGTCCATGATCCTTGATGAATTGAAATATCATTTGTTACCTTAGAAGATCGCATCAATTTCAGTTGAGTTGTTATTTTATGGCAATATTGAAGTTGGTAGAATCTTGCCAAGTCTCGTCCACATTGAGTCATTCTTAGGGTTAGATTAGACTAGATCTCTTGTAAGCCCTCCTCTTTTGATCTTTTTTGAGAAATTGTTAGTTTAGGAAATTCTATTTCGGAACGTAAGGCCCCTTGATGACACAGCAATCACAACGACCACTGGTGCCTATCCACACATAGAGACCCTACTTAAAAGAACATTGGAGTCACCCTGATAGATCCTTCTTGCGATATCTTCAGCTATCAAAGACTTTATTCAAGAGAGGATAAGGTACCCTTGGGTATTTTATTCTGTGTATGATTGTGTACAAAATACACGTCAACACTACCCCCAAGCGAATGGTCAGGCGGAAACCACAAATAAGGTGCTCGTGTCTATCATTTATAAATCCTATGGAGTGGAGCAGGAGGACTGGGAGGAACATCTACCAGAGGTACTTTGGGTGTACCGTACCTTGTACAAGGTGAACATGGGCCATACACCGTTCCAGCTCATGTACGGCCAAGAAGCGGTGGTACTGGCGGAGTACACCGTACCAAGCCTTCGGATTGATGTTGATAACCAATTGGGAGATGAGGAGAGTCTACATGCTCAATTGACAAACCTCACCAAGCTAGATGAATGTCAGATGATAGCACAATGAGCAACGGAAGTGGCCCAACACTGACAGAAGTACTAGCACGACAAACATCTCCAACGGACAAACTTCCGTCCCAGACAGTTGGTTCTCAAATATAACGGCCGCAATGAACTTTGTCCTGGGAAGTTCAGAGTTCGTTGGCTGGGTCCCTATAAGATCAAGGAAGTGGGGAAGAATGGAACAGTGAAGCTGTCTACCCTGGATGATAACCCAATTCGCGATCCTGTCAATGGTTTGAAATTGAAATTGTATCGAGAGCGTGATAAACCAGTCCTATCAATCAACACGTTGGGATATGCCACAAAAGGAGACTTGACTATTTGAAGAAGCAAGGAAATTGAGGACCCCGTGGTTGCTGTAGAACCTTATAGACACGACGAAGATTGGGCTGTTGCTTACGTCCATTTAAGAGCGACCGGTTTCAAAGCAAGTTGAAGGTATCGCAGTGCCCAGAATTCACAAGCACCTGACAAACACCTATTTTGGTGATCCAACAACATGGATAAGGATCAGGGACATTGGAGAAAAAGGGCTCCCTACAAAGGTCCCCGCGAAGGCTACATCGCGTATGACATTGATGAGGCGAAGGAGCCAAAACGGAAGGCGGAACTTGCTGTGAAGGAAGAAGAGTCAGTCGACCTAGAGGAGGTAGACTTGGAAGAGTACGGTGCCACCTTGGGACCGTGCCTGAAGATGGTCCTAAAAGCCGAAGATTTGTTCGTGATAGCCCTGCAACCGAGTGAGCAGGAAGCCAGCCCTAATGCACTTTACCGGGTAACCCCCAGCCCTGCGGGTCCACCGCAGGTGGATAGCGAAAAAGTAACAAGGTACCAGTAGTATGGAGGACAGTACATAGATGGAAGATATAAAGGGGTGGGACCGACACCGTTGGTAGATAAAATATGGGACCTAGAATATGTGGGTACATGTCCCGAGGAATGTTACAAGAGACTACTGCACGTGTGTGCATGGCTTCATGACTCGGAGATCAAAGTCCAAACTTAGGAGGATCCGACCAGGGTAAAGAGGAAAATGAAGGATTCTGATAACGAAAGTGATGCTAATGGACCAAGAAATAAATTGAAGGAAGAAATTGGCAATAAAGCAAAGTTGGGAAGAAGACTGAGATTGGGGGCACAAAAAGCTAAGTTGCGTAAGCAAACGAAGGCGATCAACGTAAAGAGAGCAAAGGTGGAACCTGCCAAGGTACAGCCAAGCAATAAAACAAGTAGTCAGGGGAGGCAAGCAATTCAGTACCGTAGCCACCTAAAGGTACGAAGATTAAAATTTAAAAATAGTTGCCAAGTTAAAAAATTAAAAAGATATTTTAAAAGGAGAGTACTAAAAATAGAAAAAGCAAGGTATGACTTAAAAATTAAAAGGAAAAGGTTGGGAGTTATTAAAAAATTAAAACAAAAGGTGAATATTATGAGGGTTGCAAAGGAAAAATTGAAGGTGGTAAAAAAAAGATTATTTTATAGGAAATTATTACAATTTACCCTAACCCTAAAAGTACGAAAATTTTATAAATCCCCCCGAGTGGCCATTTCCAACCAATCATATAGTCAAAGAGATGGAAGGAATTGCAGTAGCAACATCGACAACAAAGGCAAGTCGTACGACTCCGTACGATTGGGAGAGAACAGGCTGTACCATGTCCGTACGGAATTAAGAGGAGAATTGGAGGCGTTGAAATTTCCGTACAACTATTGTACGGAAATTTTAAGAAGTTACTATGCTGGAAATACCGTACTAACCCCATACAGAATTCACGACAGACATTCACACGAGGGGAAAAAGCTCATACAAGCTTCTATACAGAAATCTAAGCCGCAGTCAATCACACAGGGAGGAGTTCGTACGACAATCGTACGAAGAGGAGTTCATACGACAACCGTACAAGATTTACCAGCAATCGGGAGGGAGGTCGTACGGGGTTTGGAGAGAACAAGCATCACCCGCCCAGCAAGGATTCGTACAACATTCGTACGGACGAAAATCAAACAGGGGGTGGAAGTGACAAAATTCGTACAGCCATCCAAATCCAACGCCAAGAGGTAGGAAAGCGAGTTGCCCAAATCCGTACAGAGTTGAGGGAAATTCGTACAACCTTGGCCAAAGGGAAAAATCCGTACACTGCAAATCCGTACGGTGGGCACTGTTGGAAAAAACAGGAAAAAATTTTGTACAACAAGAACAACTGGCGGAATTCAATTGATTGCGGAAACAGTTGGACTAACGGCTTTGACAACGACAATGTAGATTCAGTGGGTGAATTGGATAGGCAATTTTATTTTATAAAAAATTGATCCAGATATGCTGAAGCTGCGTTTTGGAAAACCCAACGACAAAGGCACAGTCATTTTAGTTGGGAACATGGCCACACCAGGCAGCAACAAAGGGAAAGAAGATGTGGGCGCATGTCCAGAGGGATGAGCCTGTGACTGTGCAGTCCTTGACATGGGAGGGGTTGAATGGCAACGATTGCAGGACATGGTGGGAGGAGACGAACGACACCAATATTATCAAAATGAATCTGAAGAGGGAAGGGGTCGACCACATTCTGACCATGCCAGTTTTCAACATTAAGGAATTTGAGCCTATATTGAAGGGAATGGTGGCTGGGTATGATCGGCATACACACAGGTCTATGGTATAGTATGGGGGATGCCATCTCACCATTTCTTATTCCGCCCCTGAGTTTGCCACAATTTTTGGGATTCCCAACCAAGGAAGCCCTGTCATTAAAAGAAAGATGACATTAGAACAAAAGCAGCAATTGGTTCGACTGGTTTGTCAAGGGGACCTGACACAAGGCGAACAGGATAGTATATGGAAGTCGGGCAGTAGCCGCGGTGTGAAGAGACATTTCTTGCCAATGTAGAGTGGTGATGCATCATGGACATTATCAAAAGTAGACTGACAAGAGCCAATCGGGGGTCAGACATCGTCATGTGGATGTAATATTTGATGAACGGGTTGCGGAATGGCACGGTCTTCAATTGGGCCTCATTCCTTTTTGAACGCATCCGTGAATGCCTAGGGCTACAACACAAGGTTTTTTATATGTCGCATCATGCCATTGCCATGTTTCTGGATGTTGTTCATACAGGAGTGCCACCTAAGAAGAGGGGTGATTTGCAAACGTTAGCTAGAATAGAACCATACAAAGTTACAAACCCCCCATCTTTTACTGAACGCATCTGGACATCATGACAGTCGGCGGGGAACCACAGAGGAAGAGGCGACGACAAGATGTGGGGCAATCCCCCAGTACAGGCAGCAGAGATAGTGAGGAAGATGTCGTGGACGCATCCTCGTCCGATGATGAGAATGCAGATGATGACAGTTTTCGCTTGGCTCTAGCCCTCGATCGACTGCCAGTTGAGGTTGGAACAAGGGATGGTGATAATCCAGTGGCCGAGAAGGTGACAGAAGGGGTAGGAGATAGTAGCATGGCCATGGAAGTGATGGTGGCCGAGAATCCTCTGGACAGACCACGTGTGATTGAGCAGACGACGGATGTACCAACCCAAGTGATTGATGTAGTGGACGTGGAGGCATCACCACCACCGCCACCTAGGGTGACTTTTGGATGGGAGGAGGCCATCCCACAGTTGAGTCCCACCCGTGTTGATGACCCATAGGAGCAGACAATCGACTCTTGGCTACTCAAGTCCCTCGAGGTAAGGGTGGAGCAATTGCCCGAACTGCCGCAGTCACCTGGCGGGGATAGAAGACTGGATACCAGCAATTTGGAGATTGGCAGTGTGGAATCTAATGAAGGGAGGGATCTCCAGACTCATAGGATTAAGGGAGAGCTTACATTGCACAAGGAAGTTCAAGAAGGGAGGGGGGAATCTTCCTCTCCTCATACAGAAGAACTGATACTTTGGTTGGAGAAGCCTAACCAGGCAGACCCATTTGGCACTTTGCAGCGTTGTGCATTCGAGTTGGAGGGAATGGCAAAGTTCCTGAGTGACGTCGGCCATATTGTGAGGGGTGTGGAAGACGGACAGGATCCGAGGATAGCTCAAGTGGCCGAGCGCCTGTTGTCCTTTGTCAAGGAGGACTATGAGGGGGAATTCTTCCGATGCTTCACGGCCAAAGGATGGCCGAAGTCAGAGACTCCAGAGATGATGGATGCCTGGATGAGGAACATGATTGTGACAGAAGAGACTGGGATTTATGGTTCCATGCGTGGAATAGAGACGGCCTTTCAGGACCTAGTCTTGAAGTATCAGTGGATGGCAGTGGTGAGGATGGAAGCCATGAAGACCCAACGGGATCAGGCAGTGCAGGAAGCAAAGGGTGTCAGGAAAACATTGGCCCACCACATTCAACAGAGTTAGTTACAGTTGGCTTAGGAGCACTCTCGGATTACCACGTTGGAGGAGACAGACTATCCGAGAAGGAGCAAGGAGCACCAGTTGCAGGAGTAGGGCCAGGAGATTCAGAGAGCATGCAACAAAATTGTTGAGGCTGCTCATATGGTTAAGCTGGCACGGGAGTGCGAACTAGCGGCCACACAGCCACTCCAACGATCAAGCACATCTCAATCATCTATACTTCCAGGGACACCCTCTCATCCCTCTTCACATTAGTTTCAGTTACTTCCGTCAACTTCCATTTTTTTGTCGTCTGGGTTCCCGTGTTAGTTATGACGGTTGGTACCTTGGCCAACCGCCAGACAGTATATATTGCCATGTAAGGGAACCCCGGCAATAATGTTGATGTATTGAACATTTTGGAATGCAATAGAAGAAAATATTTCTGCCATATTGTTGTGATCATTACCTACATTAATGTTATGAGTACAATCATAGTTGTTGGTTATATGTCTGTGCTTATTCTGTTCATTCTGGAACCTTAAGTAACTCACGGTACGAAACAAACAGAAGGCATAGGTTAAGAGGAGGTTATCTGTAGTTTCCTCCATATTACCACATGGTACACACCTTGTAGGACACTTAATTGTAATATTTTTTATTCTTCCTCCTATTAAAATCTTTTTTATGTATTGCTATCCATGAAAGGTACCTACTTTCAGTAGTCATAAGCAACTCCAACATAAATATGCTGAACAAATGTGATTATTTAACTTATGGTTTAATGAACAAATGTGATTATTTAACTTATGGTTTAATATTTTTGTATCCAAATTTCCTATTTTGGCTCTAGCCCATTTAATTTGATCCTCGTTCTCACTACTAAAGACTTTGTTTCTTTAGTTCTTTTACCTTTTTGTTTTGGATTTCCAAAATTTGTGTTCTCTAAATCTTTCCACCTCCATTCTTCCACTATTTGTTTCGTTACTTTTTCCCCTATGTTATTAGATATAGCGATAATCAGCCCAATACAGGATTCAGCAAGAACAGGAGTGGGAGCGATAAAAATGATTTTAGGAGCAGAATTCAGGGTTTTAGAGAACTGCTACCATGTCAACATGGATATTTCCTCACAATTCATAACTTCACTCTTAGATTTGGGGGAGACAAAGGGCCGCCTGCTGGAGCTGCAAACACACTGGTTAAACCAGATTTTCTTGACAACTTGGAGCTTGTCTTGGTAGCAATACGCTTAGGAGAGAGAATTCCCACCCCAGTTGATATTCCTTGCTTCTTTTATCACAACGTCCCAATGATGTGGCACCCATTTCTAGGGCATTTCAAAGCCATCACCATTGTCGACCATCAACGGCAGGCAGTTGAGGGTTGCTCTTTTCTCAAGAAGATTATTGACATTGAGCCCACCTCTGATACAGCCTGGATGACAGCTTTCATGAAGAAAGTTGTAAAGGACAAACACCATTAGGAGAAGGCAACTGAGAAATCTCTCTTGGGCTTCGTCGCAGTAGTGGCGTTTTGACAGGATATGGTCTATTGTGTATATATTTATAGGTCTTAAAATGCGGTTATATTTTCGGCTACTCATATAGCCTCTGTTCAACTTGTTGCATCCCACTGAAGGATCTATGTCATTGTAAATCAGCTCATCAGAGGAGCTTTGTTTTGCCTGGCTTATCAGCCTTTCCGTATACAGCATGTATAAACTTTTATTATATCAACATAAAATCTAATCTTACTTATCAAAAAAAAAATTATAAATACTCAATTTAATAGGACAAGAATTTATTCAATTTCAACAATTTAACATTTCATAAAAATAAAAATAAAACATTAAATGCAACTATTAAAAATTAAATAACCTAAAAAGAAAATGCTTGAAGTGTAAAAGTTAAAAAAGTAAACACAAAATTTAAATCTAACAGGTAAAATTAGAAATTATTAAAGATTTAAAAAAAATTTAAACCTTAAAACTGAAAATATGAGATAGCAAATAAATACTATGAGTTTAAGGATTGTTATGTAAAGTTAAAAAGTTTATAAATTTTAAGAACAAAAATTGAGGTTTATATTTTTTGAATGATGCCTCAAATCACAGACCTCTAAAAACTTATCTAACAATGAATGTCAAAGAAAACACTATATAAGAGAAAATGTTGTGTAAAACACAATGGCCTTATGTTTCTTTTAAAAATACCTTTTAGGAATTTTCAATTCACTTTAGGGCTTCGCATGTATTTCATAGGAGTCATTAAGAGATATCTTGGGAAGCTCAGTTGGGTGTTTCTGTAACATCTCCATAGCCATTTCTTGAACTAAAAATGTGTTCATCTCTCAAAGTCACATCACAAGGGGTTAGAGACACCTTGTCATATCCCCTATATTGTAAACAATAAATTGTATTTAAATTTATTGATGTATCGATTTATTCAAATTAAAAACAGATATGAATCTTTAAAACAATTAATCAATATATAAAGATATTTGATATTTCAGAACGTATCATTATCTATTTATTTTCCTTAATTATATTACATATATATTACTTGTATGTATTAATAAACAATAGATAAACAATTTATAATTAACAATAAATCAAATCAGAATTATTATTAATAATGAAAACTACCGATTGTAATAAATAGTAAATACTAACTAAAATAAATAATGAATCACTGGCTGAGGCACAAACTTTGGGAAGAGACTCCGCCATAGGCAAGGGATATGGCTTTTAAGACAGCATTGGGTTCTACTTAATGGAAAAAAAACAATGACAAAAGGAGGGGCATCGAAGGCTTAAAAAAGCAGTTTGGTCAAACTAAGACTGGAAAGGCAGTCACCGATTCTCATTGGTAAGGATTAATCACCATCGATTAGATAAATTCAGAACTTTATTAAGTTACAGGCAGTAACATCCTTGTTCTTGGTGGTATGAATGGAGATGTGCTTAATACACATGCTTACTATATGAAGCATGATAATGTTATTATAATAATAATAATATAGACTGCAATACGTATGACAGTCATATTTAATTTCATTACTGTGGCAGACCAGATCTGACACACGTCAGATCTGTCTGCCACTGCAGCCACAATTATAATAAAAAACTAGTTATTTTAGGCAGCAGTTGTAATTTATATAGAAGGTAATTACCAAATATATTGGTAATATTATTATTTATAAATATATATATATAGATTCAAATCAGAATAAGGATAATAGATTTATCTATAAAAAATGATGTTAGCAAGATTTATAAGTGCTATATATATAATATATACTTGATTATATTTTCTTAGATTATTTATATATGTGTGTCTTATCTCGTAATCAATCAAAGGAATGAATGGAGGAAGTACGTTAGGGAATTGCAGTTTACCGGTTCTCCCAAGCTAAGTAGGCCACCCCAAGGTTTGGAATTGTCATAGTGGGACGTTCCTGCCTCTTGTGGGCCAAGAGGTGAGTTGTCGTAGTGGGGCGCTGCGCGCTCTTGGGCTTAGTTGGGTTGAATAGTTTACAGGCGCCCTCGCAAGGCTTTCCTACCAAACTAAACTATGATTGAATATGAGTAGAAAGACATGTTTATCATTCTATGTAATATATTTGCTATTAATCCATGTATTTATTTGTCTATTCCTAAGTTTATTGAATGACTAGATGAAGTTACTCTTATATATTAAAAAAATGATAAACTATATTGTGTTATTACTAATTTAGGGAAAAATTCAGGTAATCACAAGTTGGGGACATTACACACCTCCCTGCTATCATGCTAGAAAGACCAAAATGATGTCTTGCACTATAGCCTCCCTTGAAGAAAGAAGCAAATTGAGCCTAGAAATGCTAGACACCATCTTTCTAAAGTCTGGAGGATTTCTCGTCCGAAATGATTGCTCAAATAGCAATGCCATCATTGCTCAAAAGTGAGGTTAAAACACTCCAAAGACACCTTTGGAGCCAATTAAACACGGATCTATATCATTTCCTTTGACAAGGCCTGATGTTTCAACTAGGATTATTGTTCAATTTGTTTGAAGATTTATTAACCCCATACCTCATTGTTCAACCAAGACAATCTTTCAAGCTAATGAAAAACTTGCATTTAGCGATAGAAAATTAGTTGCAGCACATATTTTACTCACCATAAACAACTTACAGCAGGAAAGGAAAAAAATGCATACATAATTCAGAATTTGGGATCAATATAAATTCTAAACATGCTGAAAACACATGCTGAAATTCTCAAAATCAAATTATTCTAAATTGGAATAGGAGCGATTAATATAGAGTTTAAAATCCTCAAAAACAACAAATTGAAAAACCTAAGTTACCAGCCCTGGTACTGGTTTGGGTTTGGGTTCACGGGTTCAATCAAAAAAATTGGGGGTCAGGTTTGTCCATGCAAAAACATATAGAAATTAAATATGTAAAGCTTTTCTTTAATAAATAATAAATAAATATAGTAAAATAAAAAATATATCTAATATCCACTAATATAAATATAAATAAAAAAATAAAAAATATAGTAATATTAATGAATATATATAAGAAATATAAAGATACATTAAAATAAAATATATAAATATAGTATATATTAATATTAATGTGAATATGATTATAACTTATATTAATATTCCTAGTATTCATATTGGCATAGATATATTTAAAATAAATTAAATATATTTATAGTTATATATTTTTGATAAACTATTTGAACTATTAAATCTTAATATTTAAAAAACAATAAACATTCTTAAATCGAATTACATTTATTTGGCTTAGGTCAAATCATTTTTAATATTAACATCCCCTCCCCAGCTATCTGACTCTCACAACCGACAATGGAGGGGAGATTCAATACATTCGACCAGTTTTGGAGTTCATTAACTTCTTGTGACAGGAGGGAAGCAAAACAATTGGTGAATGGCAAGAGAGGAGTGAATGAAACGACTCAAACATCCAGGAGAGGAGTGTCGAGGAACAATTGTTGTTAAAGTTGGCAACAGCAGAAGAAATAATATACAAAATGTCAAATATTCATAATTTGGAAATTACATGATTTACGAGGGAAAACTGCAAGTTCATTGCAGCAGCTGAGGAAAACAGTGGAAAATTCATAATGGGTTCGCTTGGGTTCCTCACAAACGAACCCACAATGCTTTGCCATGACCCAAAACGGAACCCCTTACAAATTGAACCCAGATCCATATCCAGGCCTGATCAGACCCAAATCTGCGGGTTCAGGGGGGTGAATCGGTAACTTAGTAAAAACAACTAAAATAATTGCCTATCATGCAGCATTGAAATCAATAAAAAGACAAGGTCAATATAAACAGCACACCAATTCATTAAAAAATAACTTCTAAAAAGACAAATTTATTTTTAAAATGGCAGCTAACCTCTTTCAAAATAAGTGACTAATTTATGAATAAAATCCTATAAAAGATCCTAAGTATAGACTTTGACTATTGCGAAAGTGGTGCTCCAAATATGAAATCAAATCCACTAAAAATTGCTGCACCCAAATTTCCGATGATAGATGTTAGCATCATTTATCCACCGTACTCCCCCTTGATGCTAAGTGGACTCTCAAGTCGAACTTGGGGTTTCAAAAACTATAATTTCACGACTGCTTTAGCAAAGATATCAACTAGCTTTTATTGAGTGCTTACATACTTCAATTCAATTCTTTTGAATCATGTCTCAAATGAAATGGTACTTCAAATCAAAATCCTTTGACCTGCTATGATGAATTGGCTTCTTGGCCAATTTAATTGTGATTACATTATCACAAAAAATAACTATAGGCTAAATTTGTTTCTCACCAATTTCTTCTAGAATTTTCAAAAGCCATAATGCTTGTGTACCTACTAAAGCAACTACAATGTGTAGACACCTAAAATCATCCTAGCCTGATTAAATAAATATTTCAATTTATTTAATTATTCCCCTTTCTTCTATTAATTAAATAAATTTGTATTTGTTTGATTAATTCACTAAACCTTTTCTAACCCCTTTTCTATCCAATTTAAATAAATATTTTTATCTTTTAAATTCCCTTTTTCTCAAATTAAATAAATATTTTAATTTATTTAATTTATGTGGCTCCCCCTCTATTAATTAAATAGGTTCTTTAATTTATTTAATTGATTCATTTCAACTTTTCCCCTCATTTATCTTAACCACTCCCATTATTTTATTATTTCCTCTACCTACCCTTCAATCTTAGCGAACCATATTTTATACCACCTCTTAATCCTATCCCTCCGTTTTTAGGATGTTCTCTATAAAAGAGGCTTCCTCCTTTCATTTTCCATATAGCAACCTTGAAACATACTTACATTTTGTCAAATTGACTTTAGCCTACATCATCACAACCACATTCG
Source organism: Cryptomeria japonica (assembly GCF_030272615.1). Taxonomy (NCBI): domain Eukaryota; kingdom Viridiplantae; phylum Streptophyta; class Pinopsida; order Cupressales; family Cupressaceae; genus Cryptomeria; species Cryptomeria japonica. Next base: position 92,680,353 of record NC_081407.1, on the reverse strand, counting down.
TTCGCCATTGAGTTCTTGTGCAAGCATAAAAATCTGAGAGCAACCATATCAAAACAAGATCAATAGAGATGGGAGAAAAATGAGAATCAAACCCATGTGAATGTGTGGAGGTATCATTTGAGTTATTTCTGATTTTGCATGTTTGATGGTTCTTCATTGATGTGTTGCTGAATTTCATTGTAGATCTAGGGTTTTGTGGTTGGAACTAAGGTTTGCAATATTGAGGGTTCAAATTCAACATATACACAATCTATTATGCTTCTATAGATGAGCAACTAGAAAGAACTTAACCTTGCTTCTTTGAGCTTCATGCAATCAGTCTTGAACCAAGTAAAAAACAATTGTCAAATGTCATCCAAACTATCTCCAACAGAATCACAAAAACTAGCAACTTCAAACTTCTCACGGGCATAATCATGAATAATAAATTGATAATATACCTCAATATCCTTTTGGCTGCCTTAATATGAATTTCGGATATAACTTGAAATAAGGGAAATTGAATATGCAATATCTAGTCTTGTGTGAGTTTGAAACATTAAACTTCCAATACTACTTCTCTAAGGTGTCTCTTGACATTTTCAGCTACACCTCCACATAACACAATTCTATGAGTAGTGACAATGGAAACCGTTTTACAATCAACCATACTGAATTTCTTTGATGTGTCCTTTGCATAGTTTGTTTGACAAATGAAAATTTAATCCTCATTTTGATGAACCTCCATTCCTAGGAAATATTAGATAAGTATTAAGAACTAAATCTTTCGTTTTAAATTTTCAATTGTCATAGCGATTTTGAATTCATCTTTCATCTAAGAACCATTTCCCATATACAATAAATCATCCACATACAAACTTATAATAAGGATATCATTATCTTCTTGCTTGTAGTAAAGAAGAGTAAGTTCATTCTTGCTTCTCCTGAAGTCATTTTGCTTAAAATATCCATCAATTCGAACATACCACACTCTTGGTGCTTGCTTGAGGCAATATAAAGCTTTCTTCAAATTTAGACTTGATCTTCTTTACCTTGTACTTCAAAAGTTGTGACTATTGTACATAGACTTTCTCTTGTAAGTACCCATTCAATAAACATTTTTCACATCCAAATCATGTATGGCCCATCTCTTTTGAGTTGCTACTAAAATCACCATTCTAATGGTCTCTTGTCTTGCCAACACTACAAATTTCCCTTCATAATCTATGGCCATATCTTTGAGTGAAGTTAACACTACCATCGCTCTTGTACTTAGTTTTGTAGACACATTTTCTACCAATACATTATTTGACATATAGATGTTTTAAATGCTCCCACATATCATTCTTCTGGATTTGACTCATTTCTTCAAGCATTGATTGCACCCAAACATCATTAGCACACGCATCTTCAAAACGTGATAATTCAAAAGTAGCTTGTGAAAGTAAAACAGAATTTACCACCTCACCTCTAGGATCTTTTTCATGTGTTTCATGTGTTTGAATTCTTGTGATCCTTTTGTTAAAATTTGCATCCATTATTTGACTTGGAGGATAAAATGAAAAAAAATCCTCTTACATTTCTTTACTATAGAACTAGATGAAGGGCTACTTGATGGGCTTGTAGTAATTGAAACTGAAATACTAATGAGTTGCTGATTAGCAATATCATCAATAACACCATGATTACAATCAGATTTAGAAATGTCAGCATAGTCTTTTCAATGACCAAACACTCCATCAAAAATTACATCCTTTGACACAACAATGTTGTCCATAAGAGGATTATAAAGACTATAAGCTTTGTTTTGTTCCTTGTATACAATAGAATTACAAAACACACTCTTTGGATACAACTTTTCAATTTTGATTAGGTATATGAACATATAGTAGACAACCAAAAACTTTATAAAACTTAGCATTAGGCTTCCTTTCATGATATGCTTCATATGGATTCATTGAATCAAGTGCACAAATGGGACACCTATTGAGAAGATATACTATTGTAGCAACTACATCAGCCCAAAAAGAGTTACTCAATTGTTTTGTTTGTAACATGCTCCTCATCATTTCAATAGTAGTATGGTTTTACTACACCATTTTGCTGAGGTGTATAGGCAGTTGTGAGTTGTCTTTTAATGCCATTTATATTGCAATAACCTATGATATCTTTTGAACAAAATTCACCTCCATCGTCATGAAAAATAATTGAATGAATTAATTACGAATATACAACCGTATATAAAGGAATTACAAGACGGTGTTCTAAAAAGAATAAACCGTAAAACTAAAGCTTCAACATGAAGCTAAAAAGCTTAAAATGCTAAATAAAGCTAAAAAGCTAACTATGTGTTCTTATAAAAGAAGCAATAGTTACACTTAAAAGATTAAACAAACTAAAAAGCTAAATAAGTCGACAAACTAAACGAACTAAAAGGCTAAATAAGTCGACAACTAAGATGACCATTAAGGAATAGATATAATTATTATTTTAATACCTATTGTGACGTTTTCACACATCGCCCCATTGCAAATGGGGACCCATGTTTTTGCTCGTTTTGCTCGTTTTCGCTTTGCTTTTTAGCGTTTTGGTTTAGTTTGTCAGTTGTCTGGATTAGGGTCAAGCCTTAGGGTTTTTCATTTTGACGTTTTCAGGCCAGAGTCCAGTCAGTCTTGAGAGCTTTTTGAGCTTCCTTTCGTAGGATGCAATTTTGAATAAAGTGAATTCGCCAGAATGGTCTATTTTCAATTAGAATTTTGAATGCAGAGTCTAAATTTGTCTAAGTATTGATGATGAAATTGTGAATTTTGTCCAATTGAGTAATTTTGACCAAATTTTGAGTTTTTTGATAATTGATCCCGGGCATTGGAAATGGTTTATTTTGCCTTGTGAAGTGATTAAATTCATAAAATCTTGATATTTTGGCCTGTAGGAGCAAAATCGCTCCTGTCCCTCAGTGAAGGACCGGAGCTCGTTTTCAAAAATCTTACTGTCTCTGTAGGATCAAGATGATTTTTCGAGTGGAAGTGGTAAAGAGAGGCGTGATCTTTCCGTTGAATATAAATTCAAGAATTTCATGAACACGGAAATGCCCCAGGAGTCAAAATCGCTCCTGTCCCTCAGTGGAGGACCGGAGCTCAAGATCAAACATTGCCTTGTCCTTGCAAGATTTGAACAATTTGACGATTTGAAGGGGTCAAAGGAGATATGTTTTATCAATTGAATATAACTTGAAGTGCCTTCGTGAAGGAAAATGAACCAAAATGCAAAATTCGCTCCTGTCCCTCAGTCAGGGACCAGGGCGAAGTTCAGTATGGCTCCCGTCCCTCTCCTAGGGACCAGAGCGAAATTCCTCATGAGGCATGTTTTGGGCAAAAAGCAAGCAAGTTTAAAGTTTGAGGCAAGCAAAGACGATGTAACGGATTCGTTGAAGACAAAATTGAAGATTGAAAGACACCAAATGAGACCTATATTGGCCTGGGCGCTCCTGTCCCTCAGTTAGGGACCAGAGCGATTTTTGTCTTAGATGAATTTCTTGCCAAGTTTAAATGATTTCCAAGCCAAAGATGAATAAGATGGGGCACAACAAGACCGTTGAAGGTAAATTTAGAAGTTGGCAAAGTGTGATGGAGCCTAAAACATCAAATTCGCTCCTGTCCCTCAGCCAGGGACCAGGGCGATATCTTAGTTATGTGCCTTTCCTCCAAATTTAAAACCACTCCAAGTCAAGGTGAAAGGTGGCAAGGACGTTTTGAAGCGTCTCAATAAAGAACGAAGTGTCAAAGGTCGCCAATATTGAAAGAATTACACCAAATGCCTAAGTTCGCTCCTGTCCCTCAGGCAGGGACCAGAGCAAAATTTTCATGAAGGCCTAAATTTTGAAGGTTTAACACGTTTCAAGTGTCCAAGGGGGATCAAAAGACTTCATTTTACACGATAAAAGCAATGGCAAGTTGATGAAAGCAAACATGAGCCCAGGACATTGAAGTTCGCTCCTGTCCCTCAGCCAGGGACCAGGGCGATAATCACCATATTTGCCAATTCATTCAAAATTCATGCCAAGTCAAGGTTTTGCGAGGTTGCAAAGTATCTAAGGTGGCTTAAGGAGATGATATGCAAAGAAATCAAGCGTCAAAAGGTCATCAATTGAGCCAAGGAACCTATATCGCTCCTGTCCCTCAGTCAGGGACCAGGGCGATTTGCACAAGATCATTCATTTTCCTTCGAAATCATGACAAGGCAAGGATACACAAGATCAAGGACATCGTTTGGAAGACAATGAACAAGAAACAAAGGTTACAAAATGAAAAATTTTGGCTAGGACATCAAATTCGCTCCTGTCCCTCACCAAGGGACCAGGGCGATAATCCTCCAAAACATCAAATATGCCTCGTAGAAGCCAAGTGAAGTAAAATGGAATGAAGAAACAACGTTATTACTTGCCATATGATGAAGATTGGAGATCGAAACAACAAAGACCAAGGAGAAAACATCAGATTCGATCCTGTCCCTCAGTCAGGGACCAGAGCGATAGGTTTGTGTCCTTACCTCTTCCAAATTTAGCGCTAAAACATTCTTTAGATTTTATTAAATGCTAGGAAAAAATCGATAAATTTGAAATCCAATTAAAGTTAGCATTTAACATTAGCACATGGGCCTTTATTAATTAATTTTTGCCTTTTTTAAAAAATCGAGTTTATTTAAATTTATAGGCATTAAATTAATTAATTATAAATAAAAATGGGGCGCTTGATTTAAATTTTGTTTCATTTTACAAGGGTCGGCCTTTAAGTTTATTTTAAATTTGCCTTATTCACCAAAGTCGGCCTAAGGTCAATATGAGGGTGAACGTCTATAAAGGGGGAGGTGAAAACTTCATTTTCACATCATCATTTATCATCTTTTTGTATGCGATTTGGAGTATACAAAGGAAGTGCGAAATTATCATTCAAGAGGAGGTGCGAATTGTGTTCAAGATGCGAGTCTTATCAATAGGAAGGCACAAGCATTATCAAAGGAGTTCGAGTTTCAAGTTAGGCGAATTTGCCAAAGACCACGTCAAAGACATCCCCAAGGGTGGCGAGTTGATAAGAAGGACGTTCATTATCCTTGAAGATCATGTGGCAAAGGCTTCAAACGTTAATTTTGCTTAGGCAATCCTCATTTTGTATTCTAGTGTTAGCTCTTAAGTGAGGTATGGCGATATGGATTTATTGTTTTGATTTTGAATGTTGATCGTCATAGCTTAAATTTTGAATTTTGAAATTTTGAATTCCAATAGCTCAATCGTCGTTTAGGAAATGATAACTCAAGGACTTATTATGAAGTTTCCTAAAATTTAAGATCTAATCTAGTTATTCATTGCAAAATCATGTTACTAATTTTGAAATGTTGTGTAGGCATCAAATGGAGATCTCATCAAGGAAAATCAAGCCGGATCAAGGACGATCTTCGCCGGGACGATCAAGCCAGGACAAGGGTGACCTCTTTCAATCCAGCGTTCCAAGGCGAGGTACATCATCATCCTGCACATCAAGGACACATGGAGTTAGAACAAGGGCTCGTTGAAGAAGCAGATAGCTCCAGATGAATTAATTAAAGTTAGCTTCTCAACAACATCAAGTTGAATATCTACCAAGTTACAAGTGTCAGATGAGGTGGCATCCTAGTCATCATTTCTCCAGTCAGTGTGGTCCACCTCAGCATGTCCAGATTCAATGTACCTAACTCATGGAAGGTGGTACAAACTCCGATGTACCTACCCCGGCTATCCATTGGTCGATTTTTTCTAGAAAGGACATGTGTCCAAGCAATACAATTTTATCATTGGTCAAGCATTAAATGTTATGTAATGGTTGTAACAAACCCTAATTAGGGTTTTCATTGTAAAATCTTGGCCATTGATCTCGAATTGATCTAAGCCATCAAATTGTATTGTGGGCACTATATAAGCCCTGGCATTTCATTTTGTAAAGGCAGTTAGAAATAAGATAGAAAATAGTTGGAAGCAGTTAGCAAATAGAGAGTAGTTAGAAGTTGATAGAATAGCAATTAGAGTAGAGTAGAGAGAGAAGGCAAAGATTGTTGCCAAGATGTTGTTGTAAGAGACTTGTAAAACTTCATTGAAGAAATGGTGAAATTTATGGGTCGATTCGACAATTTGCATGGTCTTTATACTTCTCGTATTTGATTTCATGTTATTAGATGAGTGGAAGAAATGTGTTTGATTGATGGTGGAATTCATATATCCATACTACTAGCAGTTTGTTGATTGCAGACTTGCCTTGTGTAGTCAACTGGAATCGTTCAGCTTAAGCTCAATTTCAATTTGTCGCTTCTTCATTGATATGCATCAACTTGATGGTGTCTATGCCTGCAGTGATGATTTGAACATCATAAAGCTTCTCTTAGAAGATCGCACTAGCCTTGTGGAGATGGTCCATTGATGTCAAAACAAGACTTAGTTAGAGTTTCATCAAAGATCAATCATTGCTCCTACATTCTTAGTATTAGGATTAGATCCTCTCTTCGCCCTTATCCTTTTTTCATTTTTTTTTCAAGTCTAAGTTAGTCAGAGCCTGTGTTCCAGCAAAGCAGATCGGAAGTTCAATCATCAAATGTAAGTCCCCTTGTGATTCCAGCAAATCACATCATACCACGGCGAGCTTATCCACACGTAGAGACCCTACATCAAAGAACCTTGGAGTCATCCTGATTGATCCTTTTTCGCGATATCTTCAGCAATCAGAGGCTTTATTCAAGAGAGGATAAGGTACTCTTGGGTATTTTATTTTGTGTTAGGCAGTGTACAAAATACACGTCAACAATACCCTCCCTAATGGTCATCATATTCAATACCCTTCAGAAGACACAACAGGTCTTTTGATCACAAATGCAAAGAACACTCTGCTATTACGGAGATCCTCCCAGGATCTACAGAATGTAAATGACCAAGAGTACCAGAAGCTATCCAAGCGGATGTAATCCTCACACGCGAATTATAGAACTGTCACACGCGAATTACAGAAGCAAAAAACCTAAGACCACGATTTTGAGGAAAATTTGACAAACCCTCCAAAGAGCAACAAACACGATTTTAGCAAAAAACGCAAAAAACTTTTGCAAATGAGCACTCAGCACTTTCACTACAACTACTACAAAACAGACTGCAAGATACCACAGTTGCAGATGTTCGCCCCAGCTGCGACCCAAAACATACTGCAACAAAGCACGATTTTTGAGGAAAAAACCATCAAACCCTGAAAACTTCACGAATCACAAAATCCCATGCGAACTTCGCAAATTACAGATGATTTTTGAGGAAAAAATCGAAAAAACCAACAAATAATTTTTGAGGAAAAAATCATGAAAAAATACAAACAATTTTTCAGGAAAAAAATCATGAAAACCCACATACAATTTTTCAAGAAAAAGTCATGAAAACCCTCAAAAAAAAATTCAGGTAAAAATCGTGAAAACCTAGAAATAATTGAGGGAAAAAAATTTTTAAAACCCTAGCCAGCAAGAAGAGCATAAACCCACAAAGCATGGTATAAAATCAGACATCGATTATTATGTTTGGAAATACATTCACCAAACCTCTCCCTTGGCGCTAAAAAGAACCCAGCCTGCGTGTCGAAAAAAACTCTCACGGTAAACAGAACCATGATTGCTGCCGCAAAAAAAAACACAGACCCAACGCACCAAAGAAGAGGGCAGGAGATCGCGCACAAATAAAACACAAAAAAGGCATTAAAACCCACAAAAACCCTCGCCGCATCATGGAAAAAAAACAGAAGATCACAAAAGCCGACGGAAAAATCACGGAAGCCATTAGAAAAAAACTAGAACCGCGAGAAAAAAAAAAAAAAAGACAAAACAACTTTGTGCCGAAAAAAACGCTGAAATCTGTCCCCGAAAGACAGGCGTTCAAACAAAGGCATGAAAAAAAAGAGACTCAAATTGCTACGAAACCCTCATGCGGCCCTCACAAAGATTCGCCTAACAAAAGAAAACGTGATCTCGTCTCTTCACGCCCAAACACAGAAGAACAGAAAAAAACCCTTTGAAAATCAAAACAACTCCTTCAAAAATTCCAAGTTCACAAACCCACGAATCTTAAAAATCTCCCAAAAACCCTCGAACAGAAGTCAGCAATCATATTTTTTTCATAGAAAAATCACTTAAAAAAATTATGGAATATTTTTCCAGGTAGCGCCTCCACGAATTTTATTAAAAAATTCACCAAAGTCTAAAAAATCCCATCGACCTGCTCTGATACCATGAAAAATAATTGAATGAATTAATTACGAATATACAACCGTATATAAAGGAATTACAAGACAATGTTCTAAAAAGAATGAACCGTAAAACTAAAGATTCAACATGAAGCTAAAAAGCTTAAAACGCTAAATAAAGTTAAAAAGCTAACTATGCGTTCTTATAAAAGAAGCAATAGTTACACTTAAAGATTAAACAAACTAAAAAGCTAAATAAGTCGACAAACTAAACGAACTAAAAGGTTAAATAAGTTGACAACTAAAAGGCTAAATAAGTCGACAACTAAGATAACCATTATAGAATAGATATAATTATCATTTTAATAGGTCAATCCTTAAGCTTTATTCTACATCCATTTTCATTCTCTATGAGAACTGTAAATCTCTTAAATGTATCAAATATTTCAACTTTGAGGTTCAAACGATAAACCCAGCATTGTCTTGGTATTCATCAATAAATGTAAGAGAATATGATGAGTTACCAAATCATTTTGTTTGCATCAGACTACAAATGTCAAAGTGAATGGGCTGAACTGGATAATGAGCATTCCATGCTCTACCTTTTGGAAACTATTCTTGTGCATTTTTGTATTTAGCACATCCTTCACAAATCTCCTTGTGATCTTTAGCTTTTGGAAAACCATGAACTAATTCTTGTGATGTTATTGTGATGTTAGAAACTTCAAATTTTGGAAATTCAAGTTTCCATACCTTAGATGCTAAAACCAACTCTCGTCTGCAATATCATATTGGCATGGTTTTTGCTATGGTCTTCAAAATAATAGAAACATTTTATTCTTGGACAATGGAATAATTATAACAGCTCTATTTCCCCAATTCTTGTTATTGATTGTACATTACCATCATCAAACATAACCTTAGCTGTTCGAGAATAATAAATTATCATTGACACTTAGGAATTTTTGTTTTAAAGTTGAAGCATAATAAATATCATTGACATGTTTCTTACGTTCTTTTGTGTTCACCTCCCTATCTCTTTTTATTGCAACCTCTAAAAAATTGTTAAAAACTTTAATATATTGCAGAAAACAACTCATTATTGTTTGATGTATGATTCCAGAATCTAAATATCACACTTCTTGAGGACTAATTTCATTTTTGTCATATGATAAAGGAAGTTGTTTGGAAAAGTTTCTTAGTTCTGATTACCATAATTAGCACTTTTGCCTTCATTGCCAACTTTAATTTTCATTCCCTTTCAAAATAACGATATTGGTTGCAATAATAGTATTGAATGTTTCTTTTATCAAATCTACCTCTTCCTCTTCCAACAAAACATTTTTCTTTTTCTATTGAATAATTTTGAATTCAGGCTTTGCCTTGCCCTTGGTTACTTTTGTTGCTAGTTTCTTCCCCTTCATTCTTTGTGATCCTCACTTTTGAAGCAAAATTATTTTATCCACTTTCTCCAACTATGTCTCTTAGTCTTTCATGGACATAAGAAAACCAACCAGATAATCAAACTCAAGAGTTGTCCAATCTTTACTTTCTTCAATTATGATGGCAAAATGGTTGCATCTCAGTGTTAGAGGCCTTAAACACGTTTCTCACAACCACTTTTTTGCTTATGATCTCTCCAAGAGTAGTCATTTTAATAGCCGCATCCTTAACTCTTACACAACAACCACTTATAGTTTCAGTTTCTTACATCCTCAAATTTTCAAATTCTTTCTCCAAAGTCTACAACTTAACTACTTTAACTTGATCACTACCTTGATAAGCTTCTTGTAAAATCTTCCAAGCATCCTTGGTTGCTTTAGCACCTGCAATTCTTGTAAAGAGTAGTCTAATTATGAAACAAACCTTTGAAAATTCTTCTTGGCTTCATTATTGATTGAAAACAATGGCCCAAAAGACATAACAAGTTTCAATAATTTTTCCATAAATCTTTTCATCGCAAAAGAATGATCATCTTGATGCTCCAATAGCTAGAATCGTGTCCACTAAATTCTACAATGAGAAGAGAGTTAGAAGTTGCCATGATCAATTGTTAAAGATATCTGAAACAAAAACCTAAAAATAGAAAACCCACAACGAACCAAATGTTGTGATACCAAATGAAGATTCTATAACCAATGTCTCACTGTTCAACAAAGACAATATTCCAAGCCAATGAAAAGCACACTTAGCAATAGAAAATTAGTTGCAGCATATATAATATTCACCATAAACAACTTACAGCAGAAAAAATAATGCCATACACAATTTAAATGTGGACAACCAATATAAACTCTAAACATGCTGAAAACACAAACTGAAATTATCTTTGAATCAACTTACTACGAACTACAATAGAGGCAACTCATATAGAGTTTCAAATCCCCAAAAATGATTGATAAAAAATAGCTAAAAAACTTGCCTATAGTACAACAACTAGTCATGTGCCATATCCCCTTCTCAAGCATAGGTCCAATGAAAAGACTTACCCTATTATTTTATTTCTAATAGGCTAATGGGGTGGTGCAAGAGAAGTAATTTAATAATTTAAATTGTCAAAAAAATAGCTTTAAGTTGAATTCATAAAAAGACAACTAATGTTTTATTATTAAAAAAATTGTTTTAAAAGAGGGACCAATGACGCTAAGAATAAGGTCCAAAAAAGTGAATATATTTTATAGAAGTTCTTCTAGTCACTTCTTTGAAATATTTTTTGCAGGGGAAAGGGGAAAATAGAAAATAATATTTATTGCCTCAAAATGCTTATAAAATAAGTAATTGGGCAAAGGAGGAGGATTAATGCTTTTCATCTGATTCTCAGTTCCTGAGATTGAATCCTGTTCATCATTTTTTTCCCTAAGACAAGACCCTTTGGCAAAACATATTTGAAGATGAAAACCCTCCTATCCATTTAAATAATTCCATAAAACTATTACAGGAGTGTTAAATGTTAGTTTTTCAGCTTGTGATTGTGAAGTTCTTGTTTTAATCAGTTGCAGAGTTACTTTTAGACCCTAGTAGAGGATTTTATCTTATTTCTATTTGATTGCAAATCATATTGAACATAGTACCATTCCAGATTGTATTTGATCGTACAATATCATATCTTGGATACAACATGTAGAGGCAGGCCACACATGTTTTAAAGGAGAAATTGGCATTTGAGGAGTGCTGTAGCATTCTCAACACAAATTTCAGCCTTGTATAAACCATACAACCCCGTAATGTTGTAATTCTAACTTTGAGAAGGAATTTGTGGCTGATTTCAGAGTTGTTCTGATCTTCTGGAAAATATGTTAAGGTGTTTGTGTGCTGTACTGATTTGAGGAATGATTGCAGTAGTTGTACAATTATAGAGGGTTAGTATCATCTTTGAACAATCATTTGAGGTTGCATTTAATTCATTTTTTACCAAGATATCTTCTTATGATTGGACATATAGTTGAATGTTATTGTTTCATCAATTCTTTTATTAATCTTGATCATTATATTTGACATATTTGCTGATAGAAATGATATCAGAAGAGTTTGTTGTAATTCCAAAGTTATTGTATGAGTTTTAGCATGTATATTAAATTGTACGACAATTTTCTGCCAGTTTACTGTAAATTTGTAATCTAGCCACAACATTAGAAAATCTTTTACCTTCTAGCTTTATATTTCAAAAGGTTAATCTGTGTGATTCTCCACCATATTAAAATTTTGTAATTTGTTCTAGATGGCTAGGCTGCCAGAACATTAGAAAATCTTTTACCTTCTAGCTTTATATTTCTAAAGGTTAATCTGCATGGTTCTCCACCATACTGAAATTTTGAAATTTATTCTGGAAGGCTTGCCACCAAAGCCAGCTTCGATTAATTTCAGTTTTCAACATCCAATTATTTTGGAAGATTGGATGCCAAAATAAGTATTCCATTACTTCCAGATTTTCGTAACAGTTGTTATGTTGAGTTATTCAGCTTGTCACCAACAAACATGTTACTGTACTATCAATCTAACCCCTTTCATCATATGCTCTCACCTTGTCCATATCAGGATTTTGGTGATCAAAAGGTGTTAAGATTGCATGCTTGTTCATTGTGAAAGGGAAAAAATAGAAAAACTTCAGTTTGGGACATTACATCATACGGCATTGAAATCACTGAAAAATCGAGCAACTAAAAACAGCAAACTGTCCCATTAAATATAGATTATAAAAGATATAAAAATAACGTTAAAAAGTGACAACATCTAAAATAAGTGACCAATTTATAAATAAAATCCTATAAAAGATCTCCCTAAAAATAGACTTCAACTGCTGTCAAAGTGACACTCCAAATCTAGTATGAAATCTTCCAACAATAGCTGTGCCATAATTTCCAGCAATTGATGTAAACATCATTTATCCAACATTGTTGTCCCTTATGAGGCCCACTTCCCCAACAAAACTTTTCAATTCCCAAATGGACTCTTCTGATTAGTGGCCACTATCAAAATTATTTTAAAATGTGTAAATATTTCAATAAATTAATGTGGAAATTGTTTATTTATAGCTAGGTCGGATTCCTAGCTTGGGCCGACCTAGCTCTCTAAATTGGCCTTTTGGCCTTAGCAATTTGTCATCGTATTGACTGAGCCCTATTTGGGCAATTTATGTTAAATACATATGTAACGTGCTGTGACTTGCAAGTATAACGTGTAAACATTATGTAAAATATGGCTTAGCACCAAAATTATGTAACTTGTAAATAGGTCACGACCTATACTTGTAACTTGTAAAATGAAATTATTTGTTTATATTTTGGCAGGAATTTTCATATGGCCAACCTAGCAAAGTTAAGGCATTGCAACTCATATAAAGTCAAGGCAAGTTGAAGCCTTTCACATAGATTCGAATTATCTTGAAGATCAGCGAGTCCTTCTGCAATATCAGCGAATCTTCCTTGGAGGTCAGCGAATCTATCCAAGGCTCAGCAAATACATATTGAAGGACAGCAACCATATCTTGAGATCTGTGAAATCTTTAAGAAGACAAACGATCAGCAGAGCAGCGATCAGACATTGGACATCAGCAGCGAATGTCATCTCAGTTGAGTGAGTTCATCCAATGTGCAACTCTGGAGACCTCTGATCAAGTATTCCCTACTTGGTGGTGAATTCTGAGTAAAGGATATCTGCCCTAGAGACTGCCCTATATGTGATTGGGATTTGGTCAAGTTTTGATCAGAACTTGTAATTCAGATAAGTTGATTTTCTCAAGCCCTAGGTGGGTGTACTTGTAATTAGTTACATTCTGACATTAATATAATCAGATCTGAATAGTGTTGCTGGGTTTTTCCTCCAAGAGGGAGGTTTTCCCAGGGTACTGCTGTGTTCTTGTATGTTGCTCTTATGCTATGATGTGTTGCATTCTCAGTTTCTGTTATTGACTCTCAGTCTGATTACTAAAATTAACTGGCCACTATCAAAATTATTTTAAAGTGTGTAAATATTTCAATAGTTAATGTGGAAATAACAAAAGACAATTTTAAATAGTCTCTTGAAACATTGCAGCAACAAAGAAGATCACTCTCCTTGAGACCACTCTTGCTCCAAATCACTCTATTAAACCTATTACTTCCTAATCTATCATCAGGATCATAAGAATTATTTTTATCAGGTTTATAAATAAAATTCCCAAGTACAATCTTGATGCTTTAGATTTGATAATTTCATGGGCAAGCATATTGACAAGTATTTTCAAACCACATATTAGTGAGCCCAACTCACCCAAACGAAACAATGAAGGTCAAGTAGCGCTTATCAAACAATCTTTAACTCTATATTAAAGTAGTCTTCTGGTTATCCAGTAGTATGTTTAGAATAGATAGCATTACAAAATGTTTTAATTTGTCTATAGGTCCTAATATTTGATAAGGAAAATGAACTGTAAGAAACAAATTCAATAATGTTGATAAATTTAACATCTTAATTAAGTATTAAAATATTCCAATTAAATATAAAGTTCACAAAATACATTATTTTTCATATGAATATCTCTGTGATGTTTCCAAGTAGGAATTTTTTAATATAGCAGCTGCCTGATTGTAATAATTAAAAGATAGAATTGGTGCTATCAACTTTATCATCTAGCATTTGGAAGATATCAATCTCCCTTGGATCAAGGTCGAGACCTTATCTAAAATTCCATAGAGTTATAACACAGATGACATCAAATCCCTAAAAGTTTGTGCTCCATTTATTTTCTTAGAAGCATGGGGTATAGAGGCAATTCAATGTTACATTTTGAAGAACAACATCACTTATCTTTACTTGAAAACAACCATTCGAAAACTTCTAATTGATCTTAAGATTTAAGTTTAACATCATACTTAAGAGATGATATAACATTTGATATTATTATATACATTGGTTACTCTGAAACTGAAGTCATGGTAGCAAAAAACTTTCTCGAGATTGGCTTGCCAAACCAAAACATAAATTGTTTTTCAACTAATGAGGAAAATCTTAGGAAATTATAAAATGCTGAAATTTTCATTATTATGGAGGAAATATTGCACGTGAGATTTTAATGAATAAATGATTAACTTTTGGAAAAACTTGCAATTCATTATTGAAAAAAATCACCTACAACTTTTCCTCTTTGTATTAATTTGTTTAATAATTTTCCAAGTTTTCTTGATTAATTCAAAAAATTGTAATCGAATAATTTCACAATTAAATTGGCATTTGTTCCCAATTTTTTGTTGCCTTAAAATACATGCTCATGCCTACAAGAAACATGATGTGGATAGCATCATTGTTGGGACCTACAAGAAACACGAAGTGGGTAACCGGTAAGGATGGCCAACCAAATGCTCCACCTGATGAACAATATATGAGGCCATTCCATCCACCTAATAAACAAACATGCATAGATGCAAAGTGATGTCCACAAAACTCGTGTTACATGCTCTTGTGCATGATGCATCAATAGCAATGTCAACGTTAAGTAAGCAATGTGTTAATTAAGCAAAACAACTTTCAATTTCAGCTATAAATTCAATCAAACAAGAAGGCTTTGAAGTCATTTAGATGCAAAAGTAAGAATTATGCAGCCATATCAATGTTTTCTAGGAAGGGTGATACCCATTTCCTTACTAGAAACATTCAGCCAGAATTAGGGGTGGGATGTTTCCTGCAACTTAATTTTTACATATCTTGCATCCATAATATAATATCCATATTGGAGGACCAATTTTGTACAACATGGCATATTATGCTAGATAGAAAAGTACCAAGGAACATAAATCTTGCATGAAATGATACAATGGAAGTGCAATACAAAAGGAATGCTCTTATAGCCTTTTCTTTGCCCAGACCATAATATAGTTCCAGTAGCAAACATTTACCCACACAAAACAAGTCACAACTCTTTGAAGCAATTGAAGGATGGCAATATCCAGATGTATGTAGGTTAAGGCATGTGCACAGGTGCCAGTGACCCAAGTACCTAGATGAGCTAATTAGATGCATAGATGGCATGGCGATCCAAATAATGCCATGCCATTTGAGATAAATTATTTTGCATTTGTATCACTGGAAACCTGACATGAGCATTTGTAAATAGATGATGGGTGTTTGGGTTTCAAGTTCGCTTCATTTCGAAAAGGAAACATTATACTCATGCATTAAAATTAAGAACATAATTGGACAAAATTCTCCATGCAACAATATCCTTATGTAAGATCTTAAAAAGGTTTTTTTAAAAAGGATAAAAGAAGAATTATTAATACAGACTAATTTACTTATGATGCACTGAATCCTGAAGCTACTGGATGAAATAATAAAATGAAATGACAGCATTGATAAAAAAAGAAACAGGGAAATAATACAGACCACCCTTTCCATCTCTTCTTCATGCTCTTCTTGAAATTTCTGTTTAACGTATTCATTCCAAGATTGCTGTTTGGTTTGCTGGGATCCATTACTTCGACCTTGCTTCCATGAATATTGTGATTGTGCTGTCCTGTTCCCCTTCCATCACAAGTTCAAACATAGATAAGCAGACCATTTTTGTCTGAATGTGCAAAAGAATAGAAGGCGATCTCAAAAGCTTTTAACTATATTCCTGAATCCTAAGGAACTAAGATTTATTTTTATACATTTTTATTCCAGCATTCTTAACTGATCTACATTATAGCATTTCATAATGTCTTCCTGATTAGTCAATTTTCATCAATTATTTATTTTTTTACAACTAAACCTAAATACCTTTTACTACACAAAACAACTTCTTCAAAAATAAGATTACACTTAAAAAGAATTTTAAGTCTAAAAGAATACAGCAGTGAAGTTTTCCTACTCTAGAATGCTCTCAGTATGTGCTAAATGTTTTAGATTATTTTTTCACAAGCATTAGGAGTAGATATCATTGTGTGAAGTTGCAACGAAACTTCTCAAGAGGATTCTATCAGACTTTATTGGAATTTCACAATGGCTAAGTTTCAACGTAGCATACCCATCCAACCATATAGCTATAGAGCCTCACATTATTAGGGATGCAGAATCAATGTGCACCAAATGGAGGTTGTAAACCATATTGCAGAATGATTCTTATATGATGAGTAGTTTTTATGCTTCGGGATATTATCATTTTGGGTTTAACCCTCATATTTTGTTCATACTTATTTAGAGCTGTGTGCTTAACCACCTTACATAACCTACTCTTTTTTTCCCAAGAACTTCCCTATAAATTATTGTACTTTTCAAGCCCCATAGCCTACTTTGGTCATCTTAGAAGATCAATATAATATTCTTTGTTTCTTATAGAGAGTTAAAACACAATGTGCTGATGAGCACACGGTTATACTAAGAAGTGGGGGGGCAGATGAATCGGTATAACAACAAACTTTTACTTTTTCAACTTAATATCATAAGCATATAACTTAATCTCATAGACATATCCATTGCATATTATCATTCACATAAGATCTAACTATCATGCAACACAAATGGAACACAAGATATATGTGGAAACCCTTACAAGAGAAAACCACGGCAAGTAACTTTCTTATATAAAAATCTCTTACAAATTTTGTAGGCTCAACCTACAAGAGACACCAACCCTTCATTCCAATTGGTGAGTACTTGCCCACTAGAGGCACCAACCCCTCATTCAAATTGTCTTCCCAAATTTTGCCATAACTCTCTCCTTCAATCTGCTATAATTCCCTTCTTAAATCTGATATAAACTAATCATAAGTCTGCCACAAAATGATCACAATCTTCACTTGAAAATCTGCTCTAATCTCCCTACGATCTCTTCATAACTTTGCAAATGATCTTCTCCTCATAAATCTGCAAATGCTCTTTACAATTTGCCCTTTATAAATCTGGTGTATATGTCTTATTTGTTGTCCTTATTCATTCCGCACACACTCCTCTACCTGAATGATCTGCCTTTATATCTTCAATGATTCTATGAATGGATGCAACTCTTGAAATGAATATAACCATTTGATTAGTCATATCTTTCACTAACTAATATGCTTTAACTCAATCTTCTAATCTGCTGTGTATTTATTATGAACTCTTTTGGTCCACACACACTTCTCTCTTAAAGATCTTCCTTTTACTCCACTCACACTTTTTTTCACATCATAAACCTCTATATATACATTTATCAAGAGGTGTGGTAGCCTTTGAAAGACATCCCTTTAAATAAGATATGTGTATTTAAGTGAAGTGACCCGATGCAAATAACTTTAATGTAAATTGTTACCTTTAATCAGTTATCCTCAAATTGCACCTCCTTTATTGCATTGCTAATAATTATTGGTTTTGCTGCCTTCTTATTCAACTGTTTTGTTGATGGTGTTTTAATGCACTATGCAACACAAAATAAAATAATAAGTATTCTATCCCCTCTTGAACAAAATCCTCCCAAGTGCTAAACTATGTGATCAAATGTGACGACTCAAGGTTCTGAATGTCAGGTCTTGGCATGCTCTTGGATAGACTCAGTTGTTTGATGTGATTTTGCTGAAATCACAAGGTGGACTTACGTTGAATCTTAAATGCTTTGAATATCGTTGGAACGTAGAAACTAACTTAAAAAAAAAGGAAAAAGGATGAGGGTTGAGAAAGCTAATCTAACTCTAGGAATATAAGAGCAATGGACAATCTTTGATGAAACTCAACTAAGCTTTGCTTTGACATGGAGCGAACATCTCCACAAGGCTAGTGCGATCTTATAGGGATAGCTTTATGATTTTTCAAATCACCACTACAAGAATAGATACCCTCAAGGCAAAGCATATCAATGAAGAAGTGATAATTGAAGTTAAGCTTTGCTAAGATGGATCCAATTGACTACACAAGGAACTTTACAATCAGCAAGGTGTTAGTAGTATGGAAATACGAATTTCACCATTGATCATACACAAAGTTCTTCCATTCATCTAAAGAATACAGTGTTCCACGGAAACGCGTTTCCCCTGCTTTTGACCCGCGTTTCTAAGATGGGGATGTTTCTGGGACAAGGAAACGAGGACGTGGTGTCTCCCACCGTCTCGCCACTGCCACTGGTGCTCTGCCAGAGACAGGGAAACATCTTCGCGTCTCCTTGGGGAGACGGCTAGGCGTTTCTCAAGGGGCGGGGAGATGCCCAAGCGATTCCCGTCGCCCAACCATAAAAAGGCACAAATATTTTTAATTTTAAAAAAAAGTTATTTTTTAGGGTTGGGGGGTTAACCCTAATTTGACATGGCCCCACCCCTTCCCCCAAAACAACACAAAACCACCACATTTGGTGATTTCACTCACATTTTCTAAGTCTGATTTTCTTTTCCAGCAAGCTGCAGAAGAGGAAAAACTTGGACAAGTCTGATTGAAGGAGTGAAAAGAGTGAGTGCAAGTGTGAGAGGAGTGAGAAGGAGCAAGAAGAAGAGAAGGAAGAGGATTCCACTAAAGAGCACACAGTTATACTGAGAGAGGGGGGTGAATCAGTATAACAACAATCATTTACCAATTTAATCTTTTTCAACTTCAATCACAAGTATATAACTTATCTCATTATCATATTCATTGCATACCAACATTAATATGTAATCTATCTAATGTAAACACAAGTAGAACACAAGATATACGTGGAAACCCTTGTGGGAGAAAACCACGGTAAATTAACGCTTTTATAAATTTCTCCTTTTACAATATTTGTAGGCACCAACTCCCAAACCTGATTTGTGAGCACCTACCCACTGGAAGCACCAACTCCCACTTCTGATTTTGTGAGCACCAACCCACTGGAAGCACCAACTCCCACTTCAGAATTCGTGAGCACCAACCCACTTCTCATAAATTTGATTTTCCATCTTGACAATGTTGCTATAACAACGAATGATGGATATACTTTTCTTCCACAAACTCTCTTATTCAAACTGCCATTATGGTGACAATAAATCTGCCACAAAACTGATTACAGTTCCCTGATAAAATCCTTTCCAATCTGTTCTCCAATCTACACTTATAATTCTGTCATAAGATCTACAAATTCACCTTTAAATCTGCATAATCTTCTTCTATATCTGCAAAATATCTTTTATATCAGCACATTTCTTTTATCAACATCTGCATATATACTTTTTCACATATTCTGCACTTGTTTCTTGTATGTAGACTGCATATATTTATCAGTACAAATCTGAGACACTCTTCATAATTATCTGTTATTATTTCCTCATATTCTTCCTTACACACACAACTCACTCTCTTTGCTGCCTTAAATATATATTTATTTCAATACTCCTTATGTGTCAGAGACCACACACACAGCACTGTCTATCTCATTCAAAGGCACACATTTCTTTCTTTATATATATATACTTTCACGTAACCAATCATAAGGTTACATCCTTTTGAATCCAAAGGTTGTGATGATATCCTTTCATAACTATCGATTATCTTCATAATCAATTCAATATTATCGATGCCATATTTTAATAAGTATTATCGACCATCTCAACCAAAATCAATAAAGACTACTTTATTTAATCTTTATTATATTATCGGGTACTCATATTTCTAACATTATGTTAGCTTTCTCTTTTATAATAGTTGTTCCAAAGTGAAACTTCATCATCCGTGCATAGACTGTATTCTTCATAGAACCCGTTTGTCTGATATTATCATGAGTCACTGTCAACACAAATCATTTATAGTGTTAAGAACATTCTATGTGTTTTAATGTAGAGATTGATGAATCGCTGTCATTATACATTCTTGTTCGTATATACTGCTGTCGTATTCACACTTAAATAAACAATTTCTTATTAATATCTATTCCTCTCATTTATTATCCTTCACATTATCGGTAAATCTGATCCAAGTTCATATACTAGTCATATTTCACAAATCTGATCTCAACTGTGCACAAGTTCAATCATCCACATAGTCAGATCACTATATTTGGATATAGCTTTGGCGACTTCTACTTGGCGTCTCAATTCTCAAATGCATATCCTCAATCAGCATTCACAAATTACATATGTAGATGATTGATCGTTTTTAACTTTTGACCTCATAGAAGTTAATGTCGATCTTCCATATGAATTATAAATACGATTTCACATTAATACAGTCCAGCATCACTATATTCATAATCGTGACAGATATTTATTGACTGCGTACTTGTACTTGGCGGCAATGACCTGTGTAATCATTAGCGATCTGGTAAGGATTATTTATTGTAAGTGTAAACACTCATATCAAGCCCTCCTCATGATAAGTATAGAAGAGCCTTTGTTGTTGGCTTCTCAGCAACCATACAGCTGAATATAGAGACTCCTGCCCAGCGGTGTAATATGTATCCTTTAAACATATGTATATATACATATATTGTATAGTCAGACTGTGTATAATCTGCAACTGATATGCTGTCTACAACTCTTTGTAATTGCTTCATTGTTGCACATTATAATTTTGTCTTTAGAGATATTAGTATTGTTGTTTGCAATCATTATCTTGTCTGACATAAGCTCCCGGCTGTCTTGATCAGATATAGTCGCTCCACTTTAGATGCCACTTTAGAATTTAAATCTGATATATTTCTTCACAAAGGTCAGCACTAAGTCTTTTATATCTTCTCAATAACTTGCTTGAATTTTGCCTTCAAAATAAGGTTGATTTTAACCTCAGAAATCTGCTCATATACTTGTCTGATTTGTCTCCATAAGTCTTCTAAGAATTTCTCACTTAAGACACGTATCGTCTTTATTAACAGCAACATGTAGACTCCCACATTCGTCAATACTATGGATGGCTTCCATAGATGCTGACACCTCAAATTGCATATTAAAGAGATGCCACCTTTGCATATTAGTGTGGAATCGGTCTTTGTTTTCATTACTATTGAGCTGTCTTTAAAACACTTCCTTATTATCCTTTTACGTAGCATTATTATGTCTTTTAGTGGGCTCTAATATTAAGAGGTGGGCCCCATAAATATTGTCTTTTTCTGCTTTTTTAATTTTCTTCCAATAACTTTGTGTTATGTGGTTTGCTGTCTTCCTTTTTGAACTAACCAATCGCTGGTCTTTATATATATGCTGCTGCCTTAAGAGTATGTATATCTGAGTCTGTCTTTACTATGACACACCTGTATATATATACTGCAGTCTGGATCATTAATGTAACCTGTATATGCTGACTTTATGTATACAGATTAATACTCTCTCTCTCTCTCTCTCTCTCTCTCTCTCTCTCTCTATATATATATATACACACTGTAGATGTATATATCAACATCTGTGTTACCATCTGTTGTAGATGTATATTATACATTAAGCTGCAGTATATGTATTCATCATCACTGTATTGAGGAATAATGTAAGCATAGTAAATGTAAAGCATAGTAATCCAATATGTTCATCAATCTCCATAGCATAATATGTTCATCAATCTCCATGAATCAGCAAATTCCTTTGACATCAATGACAACATTTCCATCATCTACAACATTTTGGAGAGATTTTTCAAGCACAAGGTAGAGTTTTTCTTGTTTTTTATTTGTTTTATTTTCTGATTTTCAATTCTTTGTTTGTTTAAACCTTTTTTTTTATTCATCTCAAAATCAGATTTGATGTTGAATCTTGAGGGCAAAAACGATGAATGAATAATTCATCATTTTGCCCTCAAGATTCAACATCAAATTTTTATTTTAAATAATATGAAATTGTAAATTGTAAATTTTGTTTTCAAAATTGAAATTTCAAATTTGTATTTCAAATTATTAAACTAGGCTGAATTTATTTTTATTTTTATTTTGTGAAATGTAATGTCAGTATCACAATGAGCTCCCATGACATGAGTGAGGATGAGATGGAAATCCATTCTCATAGTAAAAATGATTCAGAATTTGAACCTGAGGATGAGGGGGTTGACCATGGGGCTGATCCTGCAGCCCAATCTAGTTCGATGGCGAGTGCAGCAGCTAGTACAGGTTGCCCTTCAGAGTTGTTGGCACAGTATGCTAGGGGTGCTTATGATCCTAAATCTCCTCTAAGACAGTTTACTTCAAGAGTACAAGGCACATCACGTACAGGTGGGGGAACAAGGAAGTGGCAGTTCAATATTTGTGGGGTTGGATGGTTTGGTAGCATCACTAGAGTGAATGCACACTTCCTTTTTTAGAAAGGAAAAGGTGTAGACCATTGTAAGTTTTTGGCAGAACCTAAAAAAAATAGAGTACAGAATTGAGATGAACAAGCTTTGGGTCATTCAAGATGATAGAGAAGTTTAGTCCCTACTACTTTGTCTGCTAGGGCAGCCCTTCAGCAGAGCCAGCAAGTGCAACATACTTCTCCTCATATATCGCAGACGAGAGGAATGATGTCTAGACCTTCACCCACTTCCACTTCTAGTGCCATGCCCCAATCACGAGAGGCTAAGGGGACAGGGAAATGCAAGATGCAGAGTAACCCCATAGCTGATTTGTTTAATGTGCAGCTGAAGGATGAAATAGATGAGTCCATTGCAGGTTCTTTTTTGCCAATGGCATCCCATTTCATGTTGCACAGTGTCCTTATTATAGGGAGATGATATCTATGGTGGTGAAGGGAGGACCATCATATGTGCCACCAGGTGAGACGAAATCGAGGACCTCGATCTTAGATAAGAGCTATTCCAAGATCAATATTTTGATGGAGAAGATGAAGGCATGTTGGGTGGCATCTGAGTGCAGCATATTTATGGATGGGTGGACGGACATTAGCCATTGTCCACTCATCAACATCATGGTCACATGTGCAGAGGACCCATACTTCCTGTTGATGTGTTTTTTAGCACAATCAAACACAAAATAAAATACCAAGGTATCTTATCCTCTCCTGAATAAAGTCTCTGAAATGCTATGCTTTGCGATCAAATGAGACAACTCCAAGTTTTCTACTGTTAGGTCTTGACTCGTGGATAAGCTCAATGGTTGATGTGATTGCTATTAATCCAAGGGGCCTTATGTACTTCTTAAGGGATGGATGTCTTGACTTCAAGGAATGTTTTCGAATGATATGCAATATAGCTCTCTTACTTGCTACTACTTCTAAATGCTTGATAAAGAAAATGCAAAAGTTGAGGGTTGAGGAATACTAAATTACTCCTAAGAATGTAAGGATGAAGGACGATTCTGATGAAGATCTATTAGTCTTTGCTTTGACATACAAGAACAACTCCACAAAGGCTAATGCAATCTTCTAAGGATATTGAGTAAATTTTCAAATTATTATCAAGCATAGACACCATTAATTAAATGCATATCAATGATTGAATAAAAATTGAACTTAAGCTCATTCAAGAATTCCAGTTGACCACACAAGGCGAACTTGCAATCAACAAACAACTAGTGGTATGGATTAGGAGTTTCACCATGAATCATACACAACGTTCTATCATTCAACTTAAATACTTAAACTAATTTTAAAGCTTGAATTGAGAAGATGAATAGATATGCAAATGCTCCAAAGATTAAATAGAAAACACCACACTTCAATGTCTTTGCTAATCTAGCAGCAAAATGGCAACAACTGTTCAAGTTTCTCTCATACATTACAAAATGAAAAAATGGCAGCTTATATAGAGCTCCAAAATCAAATAAAGGGCCAAGATTACCCTGAAATGAATGACTAAGATTAAAACCCTAATTAGGGTTAGCTGTAGCCAGCCAACCAATTTCAAATTTAACCAATAGAAATTCAACATCTTTCTGGCACGAACTTTGAGAAAATTGTCATCACATGGAATCACAACAAACTTCTTCTAGAAGCTCATTCCCTTGATCCTTCTCTTTGATGGCGAATGCAATGAATCTGGACATCATTGCATTGAGCTCTTCCATGGGCAGACTAGGCAAATTATCAAGTTTGAACTCAATTACCTCTAATAGGTCAGCACAAGTGGCAAAGACCTTTTGCCATTCCATTTCTTGTTTTCGAAATATTCCCATGAAGACCATGAATAAACATACTCCACTCAAAACAGTATCTGAGAAACCTATGGTTGGAAAGAAGGTAGACTTATCTTATTATGCAATTCATCAACACTGATACTGTCCTCATCAAGCATGTCTTGAATAAACACTTCCCTGGTTGAGATGATGAATTGTTCCTGAATTGTTTTAAGTGTTTCTTCCATCTTGATGCAATCATCTCTTGTTTTATCAAGAGTTTCTTTCCTTGCCATCACAACACAATACCACCTATTGAAATCATAAATTGCTTTTGCTTCCATCACTTCACCATCTATTAGTATCTGTTTTGGAACTTCTTTCAATGTTTGCAAACGTGGTATCGTCTTATCTCGAATGAACTGAAACTCTTCCTATATTTCCATGTTGTTTTGGATCCTGCATAAGAATGTGATGACTCTGTCATAGGCTTGCATGAATTCATGAATGAATGTACTAGCTTGTTGGAAAGCATTCTCAATCCATGTTTTAGTGATTTGGGCTATCATTCTTGTTTCTTCTACTCCTTCAACTGCTTCTTTGGAGAGTATCTGAGGTGGGGAAGGTGTATCTTCCTCCTGCTAGGATGACATGTGATGGATGCAATCTATCAATTGTTTGTTTTCCTCCTTCAAGTGTTTTCTCTTTCCAACTTTGATCTCCAATTGTTCTTCCATGTTAGAGGTTGATCCTCTTAATTCTTCAGCCACTTGAATTCGAGTGACATGGCCAATGTCTATCTCCCTTATATCATAATCTTTTGTCGTAATCTGATCTCTTGGTTTATCAAATTTGGGGATAGCCACTTGTACTACTCGAGAGCCAAATGCATCATTTACAATCCTAAGATATTTCTTAGGCTTCTTTTCTTTATGTTGTTCTACTCTTGCAAGCAAAGAGTCCAAATCTCTTACCTCATCAACTATTGTCACTGTTTTCTTCTTCATTCTTTCTTTCAACCATTCAGGCACTTGATTATCCTCCTCTTCTAATCCATATTGTTGTTGATTACCCTCAGGGGCTATGAATGTATCTTCATAATGTTCTTGATTCTAATCATCAACATCCATGCCTTGCGCTTCTCCAATTGTATAGGTTTGTTGATCATAAATAGGTTCTTCATCATGAGGTGGTGAATTAACTTCTTCATAATCTCTCTGATTGGTATCACTGGATTCATTAACACTTCTCCTATTTTGTGTGTTTTGAATGACTCCTTCATCTTCTTGTGAGATGTTCCTTCCTTTTGAAGCAGCGTTCATGTCTACAAAGATATTTATTTCCCTGTTAGACGGAGTGCTGGTAGTAGATAGAGTACCTGCTGATTTATGTTTCTTTCGCTAAGGTGGATCATCATTTACTGTCTTTTTTTTCTTTTCTTGAGCTCTTAAACTTTCAGGAATGTCTTGTTGACTTCTCCCCTCTTCATGTGTGTTTACTTCATTCCTTGTGCTTTCATCTTCGAATTCTTCTGAATTCTCATACTGATGTGATGATGACTGCTCATTGTCCATTCGATCTTATGTTGGAGTGATGCCTTTTGCTCTCAGTTTGTCTGCATGATAGAGTATCCACTTTTTGGTGTTCTCTAGCACTAATTGATTTATTATCTCTGGTTGGGTGACTTCAGGAGCATACAAATCTATTGAAAAAAGGGGCTTGTCTTTTTCTTTTCTATAGTGTGGCAATATCACATCTTCATCTCCTTCTACCTGATCTTGTACTCGCAGCACTCTTGTGTGTCTGATCAACTTAAGAGATAGTCTTGAGTATGCCCTCTCTAATATCAAAATCACCAGCTGCATTTGCCCAATGGTTTTCAACATGCATGCAATGATGAAATTTCTCCTTGTTTATTGTTTTGATGTTGTGATAGGGATCAGAGTTGCTCCTTGAGGTATGAGTCCTGAGATTGTAGTGTTGTAGCTCTTCTTCTAATCCTTGTGCTACTGAAAGGGTGGGACATGTTTCAAATGACTTACCTACCATGACTGGGAAGGTGGTTTTAGCTTTCTTCTTTTTCTTCTCAATTGCATCAAACTCTAACAATTGCCTAGATACTTCCAATAACGCCATTTTGTCCGTAGGATATCTAGGAAGACGGTAAGCATAAGAAGAGCATCCTTGTATTCTCAAATAAGTGAATTTTGGAAACTAAGTGTACCAACAACCATATTTCTTCACTAACTTCATAGAGTCCTTAGATTACCTGATATGAGTGCCTCCTTGCAATGTTCTTACAATTTGCATGGTGAAGGCATCATTAACCGTCCTGTAATGAGCAATACTATTATTCAAATGCAATTGTGGATATGCATCATACTGAAATGTCCCCTTATGTTACAACTTAAAAAATAGGGACAATAACTTATAGAGGTCAATTGCAATGGACTTCTTCCCACAAATTCTCTAATAATACGTAAAATAACCATAAATAATGCTAATCAATGTGAGAGTGACAGATTCGATATGTTGTTCGTGTTATAGTATATAAGTATTAATATCATTGAAGTCCCTGATTCAACACTTAAATGTATGTGAGGGAATCTTGACCCGTACTAGGCTGCCTTAGTAATCAGATATATGTATAACCTATCGTAATCATCCCCTTAAGTTTGATCCAGTCTGACCCAAACAGTTGACAGTATTATTTCCTTGGTTCTGCAATCAGGCTTTAAGCAGTGAATTCTTGGATCTACTAATGAATGACTCCTTGATATGTATTAATCAGAACACTTCTTGAAGACCCGATGATGAATGACCGCTCCTCCAAGGGCAAATCCGAACTGGATATGGAAAGATATATATACTTGATCCCTGCCCTATTGAAATGAGTTGGGTTGGGTTGTCTTATTATATGATCAAGAAGGGTGTCTGAAGAGACACAACTCTTGCCTCTTTGAAATTGTTTTCCTTAATTTATCTTTAATCGCAACCTTTCACATATTAACAAATTTGTTATGTGTCCACTTAAATATAATCATAACCGTATCTTATATTAGGTTAATGACTGTAGAGTAATCCCTGTCATCTGTTTAAGTGTCCATCTCTCTCAAACTGAATCGATACTTTCAATTACGACATAGTAATGTATTTATCCACAAGGTTGCTCTTTCTTGTCTTAATATATTCACAACCTTCATTAATCAAATCACTACCTATCAAAAGGCACTATTAGAGTCGTCCACTATATTTTACATTTCTTTTTGTTTTATATTATTATTTGATAAATATGAAAGTAATATTAATAAATATAAGTTATATATTTATATTTTAATTGTATTATTAATTTATTATTTATTATTAAAATCTTTTTCAAAGTGGGGACATTACACATACGATAGCATCTGTCCCTCTGCTGGCCCAACAGGTGCTCTACAATTCAATCCCTTGTATTTACCATATCTAGCCAAAATGTATATCAAGTATGAACTCATATAAAAAGTTTTAGTTTGCTCCACATTCATCAATTGCTCATGTAAATTATCACTTACTAATCTCGCCCAATTGATTATGTTGGCTCCTTTAGTCACCTCTTTGATATAGTACCACATCCAAGGCTCATAAGATGCAGTTTGGGGTGATCCCATGACTCTGTTTAGCATCATCACAAGCTCAGCCAATCCTTCTTTGAAATCTGATTTGAAAAGTGATGTCTTTGGTACTCTTTTATGACTGCTTCTTGGCTCTATGATCCAATTCTTGTTAAGGATATCATCGCATATTTCTGGTTTGCTCCGATATAAGGCTAATGCATCATCTTTGCTTTTGTAGATCATTTTGTCATATGTAGGTGCATTGAATACCTCGGCAATTGATATCTCCGTGAGATGGGCTATCTTGCTGCCATATAGTGCTACTACAATTCTTCGCCCCGGGTTGTAATGTCTAGCACATTCCAAAACTAGCTCACTGCATTGAATTACTGGTGGAAAATTAGCTATATGAGCAACACCATTTCTTGTTAGCTTCTTCGCCATCTTTGAAGTGTTATATTTGCCTCTACCAAACACTTGATCTCGAAAATCTTCCATATCAGTGTGCTCAAAGTTGGTGTTGCTAATCTTTGGCCATTTGAAGGTGAGCTCAGTATCAAAGAGCGTGTCTTTGAATTCATTCTTCATTAGAGCTTGCCTCTTATTCCCTCATGTCTTTGCTTCAGTCATTAGCCTACAAACAAGATAATTTTGTCACAAAGTAGATGTGGATTTGTAGTTCTAATGATTGATTGATAAAAGAATGACATTTCATCTTTGGTCTCATATGATAGATACAAATGTTAGCCACATTTAACTCAATCAATGACCTTTCGTACCTTAGGTGGGATAAACAAAACCTTTCTTCAAAGAAAATTGAAAGCTACAGCTCTTTGAGATTTTCAAGTTTTTATAGCAAATTGTAAAACTTTAGGGTTTCCAAAAGTAGTTTTGCAATGAAATGTGGTCTTAAAAATAATAATTTGCCAAATGTCAAGTTCTGACTTGGCTTTATTTCACTTTTGAATGCTGATGCAGGTCTGATAGTAAACAGAATTTCACTAAATTTTGCCCATGCTGCTCTTAACTTGAACTGAAAACCTCTCAAACTAGGATAAAGATCCTTCTAATCAAGTTTGCCTCCCTTGAAAGTGTATTTTGTTCAATGAAATGATCAAAATCTATTGTCAAAATCGCTGATCTTAGTGAAATTCGCCCTTCCTTGTAATCAAAATTGTTGCCTTGAATGTATTTTGCTGTGCCTTGAGGTAATGATCAGAATTGTGTTTGCTGGATTGCTTTGAAGTGCCACAAAATGAATTACAAATGCCTCCTTATATAGGCCCCAAAGGCTAAGGGTTGTGTCTTTTCCTTTCATCTCCCCCTAGGCCGACTTGCTTTGATCAAATGAAACATTTCCTTATCATTTTGGGTGCCAATCATCATGCTAGCCGACTTATCTTCTGAACTTGTTGGTCAGATTTTTCATGTCCATTTGTAGTTTTGGGTGGTAAAATACCACTTGTTTGCACTATACAACCTTGGTAGAATTTTGATGTTCATTTGTAGTTCACAATCTTGGCAGCAATTTGAGGTTCATTTGTACCTCATGACCTTGGCGCCTTTTTACCCTTCAATTGTACTTGATAACTTTGGGGGAAATTTCACCTTCGTTTGTACTTGATGATCTTGGCAGAAATTTAATGCTCGTTTGTACTTGATGATCTTGGCAGAAATTTCACCTTCATTTGTACTTGATGATCTTGGTAGAAATTCCATGCTCATTTCTGCTTGATGATCTTGATGGAAATTTGACCTTCGTTTGTAGTAGACTCTTCTTGTCGGATTTTAGAGGCTTATTTGTAGTCGACACCCTTGGCGGATTTTAGAGGCTCATTTGTAGTCAACACCCTTGGCAGAATTTAGAGATTCATTTGCACTTTGAAACTTGCAAACCTTAGTTTCTCCATGAGTTTATTCTTATGATCATATCAAAGAAATCAACTTTTTCCTCTTCATTTGTAGTTACAATTTCGACCAACCTCACTTCAAAAAATATGATGGGATTTTGAAGCTTCATTTGTACTACTACCATTTTGATGTTTGTGCAATCCATCAACTTAATCAATCACCTCTCTTTCATTCATAGCATCTTGACTTAGGTGGAATCTTGCCTTGCATTTGTAGTAACTTGAATTAGGGCGACTTTCAAGTTATATGATGAAATTGATCTCTTGCCCTTTACATGAATAAAATCATTTTGTCAAATCGGCCATTCCACCTTCATTTGTAGTGAATCATTCAAAACCTCACCTTTTGCATTATCAAAACCCTCCTTTTTGAGCCGGACTTTTCTCCCTCATTTGTACTAAGTTGTCCTGAGCAATCAACTTTTGATCATTTTGCTTGTTCAAGGTAGCTCGACATCTTTGTGCTCATTCGTAGGAGATGATTGATTTTACCAGCTTGTGATTTCCTTTTGTACTAAATTCATTCCTCTTTCATTCCATCAAGGCTACCATGCATGACAAGCTCATACCTTAGTTCTACATTTTCTCTCCATACCCTAACTCAACCTATGCTATGAGGTTTCATTGTTCGCCTAGCCTTGAAAGCAATTTTGACGATTCTCCCTTCATTTGACCCATACTACTTCGAATCTCTACTAAATACCTTTCAAGTATGAGACTCTTCTTTTGCCATCAAATTTTGAGATGTCCTAAGGCAAGGAAAAACCTTCAATTTGGAGTCTAACCTAGACTGCTAGCTACTTGATCAATCGGCTTATGCTGTTGGAAGCAAAAAAAAAGGGGGGGTCGTCATCTTTGATGGGGTGATGTGTGAAATGGTCCCAACACTTCCTTAGAGTAGTTGATTGTACAGGGCATCGCAAAGATGCTGATTTTCAGTTTTAGGTCCTCAAGGAGACTATTGAGGAGGTTGGGCCACAAAATGTGGTCCAAGTAGTGATAGATGCAGCCCATGTGTGTAGAGCAGCAGGGAAACTCATTGAGGCAACCTATAGACATATTTGGTGGACCCCATGTTGTGTGCATGACATGAACAATGCACTCAAGGACATGGGGAAGATTGACTGGATTAGAGGAGTGGTCAACGATGCGAGAGATGTGCAGATGTTTATCTACAACCACCACACTTGACATGCACTCTTCAAGACCTTCACCCAGGAGTTCTTGAAACAAGTTGAGACCAGATATGCATCCTATTTCATTCTCTTGGACAGAATGAATGAGTTGCAAGAGGCATTGCAACTCATGGTTATGACTACAGAGTGGAATAGGTGGGCTGAGGCCACGACAAAGCAGGGGACAAGGGTGAAGGAGATAGTGAAGAGTGATGTGTTTTGGATTGATGCAAAATACATTGTCTCCATCATTTCTCCATTATTCCAGGTCATCAGATATAGGGATGGGGATGCACCTAACCTTGGAGAAGTGTATGAGTGCATCGACTCTATGCTTGACCAGATGAGAGTTGTTGTGCGAGTGAAGGACCCTACTCTAGCATTCTACAATGAGCACATCTGGCCAATCATTCAACGCAGATGGGACAAGATAAACACTCCTTTGCATATGGCTTCCTATGCCTTGAACCCTAAGTGGTACAAGGCTAGACCGGGTAGAGTGATACAGATTCAGGATGATGAGGTGAAGGCAAGGTTCTCTAGGTGCATAGAGAAGATGTATGATTCTAGAGATGCCAACATAATTCACACTAAGTGGGGAAGATTTGCCACTCTTAGAGGCTATTCAGATGCAGCAAAGATGGATATAGAAACTATGGCACACGAGGACTCACTTTTGTGGTGGAATTGTCATGGCCTAAAATCTTTGATCACCACTCTAGCTATCCGTATGCTATCCCAGGTTTCCAATTCTTCAACTGTTGAGAGGAATTCGTCTACATATAGCTTCATCCAGTCTCTTAAGAGGAATAGACTTACCTCTAAGAAAGCAGAGAATCTTGAGGTTGTACATAGTGTTTTACGTCTCATGGACCGCAAGACACTTGTGTACAAGGAGAGTCCAACGGCACGATGGGATGTAGAGCCAAAGGAGCCATCACAAATTGATGAGAATGATCCTACCACTTCAGATGCAAGGATGGTTGGTGTGAGCTTGGGGATATTGACCATGGGGAGTCTAGCAATTCCAGTGATGAGGAGTTTGCACTTGCAGATGATTAGAGGCGTCCCTTCACTACATTTTGAGTTTTGACATTTTGGCATTTTGTCTTTTGTAATGCTATTGCTATTTGCTACTCATTGTAATGATGCATCATGTAATCATCTTTATAGACTTTGTGATATCTCATATCAAATATTCATATATTCGATATAATAGAAATCTCCAATTTGACAATTTCATTTGTCAAATTTTATTTAGCAATTAGCATTCAAGAAATCTTTGTATTTAGATTTAATATTTCAAATTTTGCTATTTAGTATTTTAGAATTTTACTAGTTTTTCAAGTACTTTAAGTATATGTATAACTATATCAACACCACCACCCCGCCACCCCACCCCCCCTTGGTCGTCGTCCCCAAACTTAGGCCCTTTGTCCCCCCATCCCCGAAACCCATCCCCACGTCCTCCCGTCTCCCAATCCCCAACGGCCGCGAAACACTAAAAGAATATGAAAATAAATTGAGAAGTAGAGACCATGCAAATTGTTGAATCAACATATGAATTTCACCATATCTTCAATGAAGTTTACATGCCTCTTAGTATCTTACAACAAAGTCTTGGCAACAATCTTTGTCTTCTCTTCCTACTCTATTCTAACTATCTGCTATTGACTATTCTTGAACTATTAACTATTAAACTTTACAAATGAAGAAGTGGAACCTTTTATCGTGCTCTCATTACAATGAGTGGCTCAGATTGATTCACAATCAAGGGCCAAGATTGAAAGATTGAAACCCTAATTAGGGTTTGTTACACCCATTACAAAGCATTTAGTGCTTGACCAATGACAAAACTACATTAAGTGGGACACATGTCCTTCCTTGAATATTTGACCAATTGATGATGAGGGTAGGTACATTGAACTTTGTGCCCACATGTGGTAGTTATCCTCTTTGATGGATGAGCTAGGTGCATTGAATCCGGACGCCTTATCTTAGAATGATATAATTGGATGAGTGATGATCTTTGTAATTCATCACAAGTGTGTGATTGTACTTCTTTGTGATCATCTCACTTTTCATCTTCTTGTTTGGGAGTTCCACCTTAGTGCTGCATTTGATGTAGACCTTGTGATGTTTATGCTTGATCCTTCCTTCTTGACTCGAATGCATTGATCTTACTCCTTGTGTGATCTTGCTTTGAGTTTGTGATGATAATCCCATCAGCTGCCTTGATTCACCCTCTTGCATGTGAGTGATGTTCCTTTCATGCCATGAAGTCTTGACCTTCTTCACATTCTTTTGTATGTTCATCCCCCTTGCATCAAATCTGGAAACAAACATAATTTGAATCCATGGAAACATCTGATTTTGAGTCTGATTTCTTTCCTTTTGACTTAATTGTCATCAATTTAAGCCTAATTTTGTGTCTCAGGCCTGATTTATGTTTGATTTCTCACTTTTATATGCCCGATTTGATAGGTTTCAGGTCTGAGACAGGCCTGATTTGCATTGGTTTCAGGTGGCAAAGGAAGTGGAAGTGGAAGCGATTAGTGAAAGATCGCACTTTTGCATGGACACTAGAAGTCTTTAGGTTGCACTTTAAGGCCCAACTAGAAGTCTTAGGTCGCACTTTGGAGGCCCAACTGGAGGTGACCTCAAAATGACAACTTTGCTAACTTGATCCTTTTGTTATGAGCCTCTCATGGTGATTTGAACTCTAGCCTATCCCTCCTTGAAATATTCTTTCTAAAACAAGTTTCCCTTTGCCAAATTTAGCATTTCGTCTCCATTTAAGCAAGCAAAAGATGATGATTATCGAATGGAATGATCATCATGAATCGTTCATTTCCTAGCCTTGAGAACTAACTCACCTCACTTCATCCTAACGAGAGAGACTTGACTTGATTACCTCTTGGCCACCTAAGATACTACACCTCTTCCAAGTGAAAAGCTAATAGCTAAAGACTCCACAACTAACCTAGAAAGCAGAAAAAGGTGGGGATCCCCATTTGCAATGGGGTGATGTGTGAAAACGTCACAACACGTTCCTTAATTCCTTTTCTTAAGAGAGTCGTTGTCTTATTCTTAGTGAAGTTGGCAAGTTATATAAATCATCAAAGTCATGCTGATGTAATCACTTCTCAATCACTGCAAATAATTCCTCAAAGAGAGTCAATTATTTTGATACATTTTTTGTTTCTTAACAAAATAACAAAGAACTTGTTTTATTCTTCAAATCAGATCACCACCTTCTTATTACTTTGGATCAACCTTCATCAATAGTTCGTTTAGAAGCATAACCACTATTCAAAAACACACCTCTTGGATGGTCGGCCAGCATCCAAACACTACCTTAAAGTTTATTAATATGAACATATTAACTATGTTTCTTGCTGCTAAGTCAATTTGCACATAATGAATCACATAAACCAACCAATTGCTGTTCCTTTATTATTTATGTCTTTCCTTTGATAAATTGGCCAGCAAATTACATTACTTATGCCATCACACCTTTTTTTATTATAGAGTTGCTTCTAATAGTGTAGTTGGCCATATTGTTGAGATATACGGATCAGCTGTTTGTTATGTCTGCATTTGTCAGTGGTCTTAATTGCTGATTATGCAAACTTTAATTACTCATGATAATATTATTTTGCTACATATTACTTCCCATATTAGTCACTCCCTAAGTTTACTGACAAACTAACCATAACAAAATCGCACTTCTTGAACCAGCTGTCTCATTAAGTTGACCATCACTAATCACATAAAGTTGACCATTAACTGCACATAATTACTAATCATATAAAGTCGACCATAAACTGCCCATAATTACTAATCACACATAAAGTCGACCATACACTGCTCATTATGCAGCTTTTATCAAAAAACATATCATTCATTAAGATATCTTAACACTTATAGAATCAACATTTGTTATTGATTGCTGTTTGCTGGTCTTTTCTGATTTCTTCTTTTGTTGCTTATTTATTATATTGCTGCTCATTATCTTGAACATACAAATAGTTATCACCCTTATACGTGATCAACTGAATTTAGCTGCAGATATTCTTCATATTGTCATATCATCATAGTCTTACAATATTGTCTTACATTGCTCCAATATACTTCACTGTCACCATTTGGTTCCAATTTGCATCAACCTTATCTATAATGATAATGTAGAGAGCTTTCCCTTTTGTCACCTGAAAAACCATCTTAAAATGTACGTACATTTCGACTTGGACCATGGTGTGTTCAGCATACTCCTTATGACAATATTGCTTCTTATGTTTGACATCAATGACAACTCTCTAACATGTGCTTAAGCTTATAAAATATAAACAAGCCCCTTTGCTTCATACACCCTCCAATTCACTGTCACTTTTTCTTTTGAAATGTATTTAATGGTAATCATTAAAAAATAAGGTTGACCAACCTGTTGAAAGGAGTAGCGCATCAGAACTTAACATCTACATTGAACAATCTTTTAAGTACTATGAGAATATTACAAAAAAATATTGCATGATTTTTTGAATTTATTTCAATGGTTTTGCCCAATTGCATCCATTCCTTGACGCACTACTAGCATCCTACCATGTGTTTTGAACCATTGAAATACTGATGTTAATCTTTAACATTTACTCTACTAACATTAGTGGAAGCTACTGAGTTTTCAGCCTGAATCTATTCTGGCAAAAACAATTGTGGAAACCACAGTGTCCAAGCTGAAATCAAAATTATTTCTAAATTTCACCCATTATTTCATGTATTCTGATATCTTAGAGAATTCAAGAGCAAGTTTAGAGGGTATCTTTTTTGTCACCAACATGCCCAAATTTCTTGCTAAATTTGGAGAAATTTGGGGCCACTTTGTACACAATTTTGTATTCTCATATATTTCTATAGCACAAATAATGATCTCTTTATATAAATTTCTGGTTCATAACTCTTCACCTTGAACTTCTTATGGTTTTGTTAATTTTATTAAGCTGAATTCTTTACTCTTCCTACATTCATGAATCATCTTCATTATTTCAATTCTCTATGATTAAGTGTCTGCTCAATTTTGTATTTCAATTGTTTCATAAGAGTTTTTACATGTGGCTTTCTCCTGTTCCCTGTTGTCCCAGACTCTACAGGTTAAATTTGATTATACATTTGTCTCTCTGGGAGTTTGTGAGACGC